>NC_051078.1:3605066-3662566 GCF_004664715.2 Peromyscus leucopus
ACTTTCTCTTTGCTCATTTGTTCATTTGAAAACTATCTTCCTAAGTGTGCATTTTGTTTAGAGCTGGGAGAGTGGTGGATAGACCCATGTACCGCCATCATGGAGTCTCTAGTAAAGGAGAATAATAGTCAATAAATAAGGGAACAAGCAAAATATTTAAGCTCTTGCTGCAAACACCGTGAAGTGCTGTGACAGAGTGGTATGGGGACAGGTTTTAGTTGGTGGGCAGCAGTTAGGGAAGGTCCTACACGTTTTTGTGGGTGACTAGGCACTAACGTATTTATTTAAAAAAACATCGAGACAGTGTTTCCTATAGCCTCAACCTTGTGATGTAGCCAAGGATAACCTTTTTCTCCTTCCTTTTGAAAAACCTTTTTATTATTTTTATTGTGTGTAATTATTATGTGTAATATTTATGTGCTTGTCTGTGTGTATGGGCGTACCATGTGTGGATGCAGTGGCCAAGGAAGCCAGAAGAGGGCACCAGATCCCCTGGAGCTGGAGTTAGAGGTGGTTGTGAGCCACCCACATGGGAACTGAACTCGGGTCCACGGGAAGAGCAGTATGCGTTGTTAACTACAGAGCCAACTCTTCAAACCCCCCCCCCCACACACACACACCTTGCATTTCCCGTCTTCCTGCCTCGACCTCCCAAATGCTGGAGCAACAGATGTCCAGAGTGTTTATGGGGTGTTGTGTGTATTAGAAAAGCACTCTACTAACTGAGCTACATCCTCTCACGTAACATTTTTGTTGTTGTTAAAAGACTTCCTATCACCGTCCCCTGTGTAAACGCCTTTCTGTCAGAAGAGAAAGAGTGTCAGTATATGAAGAAGAGCAGGCTGGACATGGTCTTCCCTCTACCCATTGCTCTGTAGCTCACGCTGGCCTGGGACTCCAGAGCCCCTGCATCCCCAGCGCCGGGATTACGGGCGTGCGCCACTGCACCTGGCCCTTTCCAGACATTCGTATTTGTTATTTTGAAAATCAAAAACACCATGGACGCGCGCCTAAAAAGCGAACCTTGATTCTCCAGGTCTCCGAGCTCATTTCCGGTCCCTTTCCTCTCCAGTGTTTGAACAGTCCTGACGCTGCCCCTTTCTCTTTCCGCATTTTCCTCTTCCCACGCGGAGCAGAAACTTGGTGGCATTTGGTCACCCGTGGGAGCGGTGTCATGTCACCAGGGGTGGGGAGAGAGAGAATAAAAAGACACGGATGTTGAAATGGCCCCAGAACCCCGAGTGGAGACCCTGTCTTCTTTAAACTGGTATTTGGGTCCACCTGGTGGCCAAGTGCGTCTTCACACAAACAAGGCCCCTCGGTTTCCCCCTCGTGGCAAGAGCTGGGAAGACGGCCTGGGAATCCCTGGCTCTTAGAAAGAAAGAAGTGCGTTCCCAGTTCCAGGCAGCGTCTCTGCAGACTCGACGCCCTCAGGTTCCGCCTGCCGGTCATGGCAGACTTAGGATAACCCCAAATATGAAAACCCAAGGTGGAGTGGAGCAGGGTAGAAACAGATTGCGTGTTCTCATCTCAAAGAAACGAGTCTTGGAAGGCGGCTCGGTAATAGCCTCCGCTTAGCTCCTCCTTCAAGGCCCTGGCTCTGACCCCAAACACTGCGAAACAGAACTGAAAACAAGACAAAAGATGAGAACACAATAAGGAACGATTTTGATGCGGAGTCCCAGCCTTCCAGGGATGGAGCCTGTGGAGTTACAGATGCTTGTTAGCTGCCGTGTGGGTGGTGGGAACCAGGCTGCAGTCCTCTCCAAGGGCAGCAAGAGCTCGTGAGCACTGAGCCATCTCTACAGCCTTTGTTTTTTATTAATTTAAAGATTCATTTATCATGTATAGTGTTCTGTCTGCATGTGTCCCTGCAGGTCAGAAGAGGGCGCCAGACCTCATCACAGAGGGTTGTGAGCCAGCATGTGGTTGCTGGGAATTGAACTCAGGACCTCTGGAGTGCTCTTAACCACTGAGCCATCTCTCCAGAACTCACTATGTAGCCTAGGTTGGCCTCCAGTCTCCTCTTTAGGATGACCTTGAACTTCTAACCTTCCTGCCTCCACCTCCTGAGCAGGGGCATTGCATGGGTCTTACCACCATACCTGGTGTGTGTGGTACTGGGGATCCCACTGGGGTCTCTGTGCCTGGTAGACCAATATTCTGCCAGCTGAGCTACATCACCAGTCCAGGATTTGTGTTTAGAGAGTGATGTTGGTAGCAGTGAGGAGACAGAGAAGTGATCAGCAGATTACTCTGGTATCTCAGCAAACGGGGGTTGAGCCCCAAGGCAGTAAAACGGGAAAGCTGAGGAAGGGAAGCCCCAGGACTGCTGGGAGTATGGGGTCTGGACTCATTGTCTCCCAGGGTTCTGGCTGGGGTGATAGGACCATCGTGGAGCCTGGGATGTATGTGTATGCCAGGCAGGCATCTGATGAAGGGGGCCAGGGCTTAGCTTCGGGGAGTGAAAGCTCCATAGAGCGCGTGGGGGAGTGGGACTCCAGTGGGGAGCTGACGATGGACTCTGGTGGGTAAGGGGTTGACGGGCAGCGGGCAGGAGGACCCCGGAGAAGAGAGAGGGGGCACTAGTCGGCTGTGGGGCGTGTCCTTCGGGATAATGGGAAGGGCCGGCAAACTCTGTGAGCACCTTCTCTAGAAGACTCGGAGGTCTGGCCTCGAACTCACAGAGATCCGCCTGCCTCTGACTCCCGAGTGCTGGGATTAAAGGCGTGTGCCACCACCGCCCGGCTGAGGTGGTTTCTTATTATTAAAGATATTTATTTATTTATTTGTGTGTGCGTGTGTGTGTGTGTGTGTGTGTGTGTGTGTGTGTGTGTGTGTAGGAGTGTGCATGGGTGCACGCCTGTGTGTTTGCAGAGGGCCAAAAGAGGCATCATGCGCCATGGAAGCAGAGTTAGAGGTGACTACAGGATGCCTGGCTTATTATGTAGGTGCTGGGATCTGGACTCGAGTTACCAGGCTTGGCGGCAAATGCCTTCAGCTCTGGGCTGTCTTGCTGGCCCCCTCGTTACTATTTTCAACGAGGAAACAAGGCGCAGCAGAGATTAAAATCATCGCCTGTCCTGAGGAACAGAAGAAGTAGTGTGCTCCTGGGCCCGGGCCTGTGGACTCTGTAGGGGAACTGGGGGGCGGGGGGCGGTGTACTTCAATAACCAGTGACGAAAAGGCTGGGGACAAGCATTTGTGTAATCGTGTTACTGATGGCCCCCATGCATGAAAGCTAACCACCTGCCTCACCTTCCCCTCCCTTGCGGACAGCACATGCCCTGGGCAGGAAGGGGTAACAGAGGGAGTAGTGCCCCCCACCCAGCGAGGGGTCCGCACCTTAATCCTAAGGATCTGAGACCACGCTAAGTCACACAGCAAGAAGACTTTGCAGAAGGAATTAAGATTGTGAACTTGAAAACAGGGAGATTATCCTGGATTATCCGGAGGCCTGTGTTATCTCACACGAGGCTGTAAAAAGGCGAGCCAAGGAGAGGGCCAGAGGAGGAGGAGGAGAGACTCCAAGCTTGAGCTGGTCTTGAACTCTAGTTTTTAACTTTTTAATATATTTTATTTATTTTAGCTTTAAGATTTAATTGTGTGGCTTTTTTTTTTTTTTTTTTTTTTTTTTTTTTTAAGACAGTCTCTATGTAGCCCAGGCTGCCCTGGCTGGAACTCTCTATGTAGCCCAGGCTGCCCTGGCTGGAACTCTCTATGTAGCCCAGGCTGGTCTCAAACAGGCGTGAGCCATGCTCTTAACCATGGAGCCGTCTCTCCGTCCCTCTCGAACTCTGATTTTGGGGAAGGAGGATGGGCCTCCTCAGCTGCCAGGGACAGCTGAGGAACTGAGGCCTCTGTCCCTCAAGGAAGTGAGTCTTGTCAACCGTCAGAAATAGCAAGAAACCGATTCTCCTCATGTGTCCCAGGAAGGCCAGCTTTGCTGACCCACACCTTGGCTCCAGCCTGGTGAGGCTATGGTTCTCAGTTACTGTGGCAGAAGAAAAGCAGAGGGCTGACCACCGCGCAGCTTAGCTCAGCTGAGAACCCCATGGAAGCCTTGCTTCTTCCCCTAGAATTCACATACCAGAGGAGAGGAGATAGAAGGGGACTGGGCAGTGGGTATCAGGGCCAAGGATGCTAGAAGGGGATAATGGGTACCAGGACCAAGGATGCTAGAAGGGGATAACGGGTACCAGGACCAAGGATGCTAGAAAGGGATAACGGGCACCAGGGCCAAGGATGCTAGAAAGGGATAATGGGTACCAGGGCCAAGGATGCTAGA
Organism: Peromyscus leucopus; assembly: GCF_004664715.2. Taxonomy (NCBI): domain Eukaryota; kingdom Metazoa; phylum Chordata; class Mammalia; order Rodentia; family Cricetidae; genus Peromyscus; species Peromyscus leucopus. Next base: position 3,609,355 of record NC_051078.1, read on the forward strand.
AAGGGATAATGGGTACCAGGGCCAAGGATGCTAGAAAGGGATAATGGGTACCAGGGCCAAGGATGCTAGAAAGGGATAATGGGTACCAGGGCCAAGGATGCTAGAAAGGGATAATGGGTACCAGGGCCAAGGATGCTAGAAGGAGCAAGTTCTAGTTGTCTGTAGTAAACAGGGTCCCAAATAACCTCACATATTTTATGAATAAATGGAAAACAGGAACTTGAAGGCTTCAAACCAAAGTAAGGTTAAGGGAAGGGAAGCGGGGCTGACCCTGCGGTATCACCCTGCATTCATGTATTGAATCATCACACTGTACCCTCTGCTTATGTACAATACACATAGTTGATCCTCCAGCATCCTACAAATGAGTGAAAGGGCAAACTTCACACACACACACACACACACACACACACACACACACACACATATGCACGCACGCACACATGCACGCATGCACGCACCTGTGCAGACACACACACACACACACACACACACACACACACACACACACACACAAAACTTTTAATACCCTCGGGAGAGTGTGGTAAGCTCACAAGAACACAGCCCGTGGACTGGGGCAGAAACCTTTGTCGAAGGTAAGACCGAGGAAAGCCGTGCCCAGAGGAGACAGGAGAAGTAACAGGAGCCGGCCTAGTTAATGCTCTGTTATCCCCACCATGGCTGTCACACTACCCGGGAGAGCACTTAGCTGGGCTGCACTGGACTAATGCAGTTTTAATGAGATGAATCTCCTTGACTCCCAGACCGTTTCAGATGAGTCTGTGATTGATGGGCTCCTGGAACGAGGCCACACCGAGGAGTGTGACAGTCAGTCTTCATCAGAAAGCTACTGACACCTGGTGACTGGAGGGCCACTCTGAAAAATTAAAGCCACTCAGAGTAGATATCGATTTTTTTTTTTTGCACCAGCGTGTGCAGGGGAAGGAAATAGAAAACACATAAGCTGGGTGGCGGCGGCGCACGCCTTTAATCCCAGCACTTGGGAGGCAGAGCCAGGCGGATCTCTGTGAGTTCGAGGCCAGCCTGGGCTACCAAGTGAGTCCCAGGAAAGGCGCAAAGCTACACAGAGAAACCCTGTCTCGAAAACCAAAAAAAAAAAAAAAAAAAAAAAAAAAAAAGAAAAGAAAAAAGAAAAAGAAAGCACATAATTATTCTTAGTAAATTGACTTTACAAAAAGTTGGCTGTGACAGTTTTGGAGATCACTAACGTTATGAGGGTTTTCTATGGCATCTTTAAGAGGAACGTGCCAGCCGCTTGGGTGGTTCTAGTAGCCACATTAAAAAGTAAAAGAAGCTGGGCGGTGGTGGCGCACGCCTATAATCTCAGCACTCGGGAGGCAGAGCCAGGCGGATCTCTGTAAGTTCGAGGCCAGCCTGGGCTACCAAGTGAGTTCCAGGAAAGGCTCCAAAACTACACAGAGAAACCCTGTCTCGAAAAACCAAAAAAAAAAAAAAAAAAAAAAAGTAAAAGAAAATGCGATGGGCATGGATGGGATAGCACTAGCCTTTAATCCCAGTATTCAAGAGGCAGAGGTGGGCAGATGTCTGTGAGTTCAAGGTTATCCTGGTCTATGTAACAAATTCCAGGACACCCAGGGTGTCTACACGGTGAGACTATCTGAAAAACATTCACTTTTCCCCCTAGATAATGTATAAAGTACTAGGTTTCTTGTGTGTGTGTGTGTGTGTGTGTGTGTGTGTGTGTGTGTGTGTGTGTGTGTGTGTTTAAAAATGCACCATGGCACATGTGAGGACAGCTTGTGGGAGTTGGTCTCCTCATGTGGGTCCCAGGGATTGAACTCAGGTCATCAGGCCTTGTGGCAACCAACTGTCTGAACTCTCTCTGGCTCCCCTAGAGCAGCAGGCTTCTATATGGCTTTTTCATATATCCTTAGTTATGGGGAACCCTCCTCTCTGGCCTCAGTCTTCCTCTCCTCCCCACCTCCATCCCCATTCAAGCCTTTCCTCACCAAGTATTCCCACCGGTACCTTCATACCACACCTGTTTTACTATACCTCCCACGTTTGCCTTTTCTTTTCTCCTTCCCAAGCCTCCCTTCCTGCTTCCTGGCTGCGGCAGGCCTGGCCATGTTTCTTGTTGGCAGGATGTGGACCTTGGGATTTTGCATTAGGACAGCGGTCGAATGCTTTCAGTGGGGCTTGATGGGCCACACCGGCAGGAGCAGGAAGACAGTGGTGCTGAGGCAACATTGATTCTGATGGCCCAGCTCCGGAGGTCTCAGAGGAGAATGTTAGCAAGGGATGAAGAACGGGGCTGCTTTTTGTCCTTGTCCAAAAAGTCTGCCTGAGGCTGAATTGAAGAGTTTTTGGATAAATGGCATGGGCGGAGGAGATTTCAAAACAGTGTGGTGGTTAGTGGCCAGTTTTATGCAGGTCTGTAATGAAAAAGAGCAAGCGGAACGAGGAAAAACACAAAACGTACAGTTTGAGGAGAAAAAGAGCACCAGGAGGTATAATGGAGCTGAGTCCAGTGCTCAAGGAGATAAAGTTTAAAGAAAAGCCCGATCCTAAACGGAGTAAAGGGAGTGGTGACCTCAGGGCAAGACCCTACTCAGCTAAACTTTCAATTTATGAAAAGGAACTAAGGAAGAGTTTAAGATCAGGTTTGGTGGCAGATGCCTTTAGTCCTAGCATTTGGGAGGCAGAGGCTGGCTGATCTCTGAGTTCAAGGCCAGCCTGGTCTACAGAGTGAGTTCTAGGACAGCCAGCTTAGGTAGTGAAGGTAACATCATTGAAAACAGAAAGCTGGTAGAAATGTATTTGAATGAGGGGGCCATGTTCCAGCCCCAAATAAGCAGAGGACTTTGGCATCTTTGGCCGTGTGGTTCTGGCTTTCGGGTCCAGGATAGAAGAAAGAGGTTGTGGAATCTTCCCCTGCAAGTGAGGAAAGCCACTGAGGTCAGGCATGTGTCAGGGGTGTCCCTGCGTAGAGGCCCAGAGAGGCCATTGTGTGAAGCTGGATTTTATTGGCGACTCCAAGATGTTGGAGATGCCAGAGATGTGGGAAACCTGCCCAGGACAGATGCTAGCAGGGAGAGGAACCAGCCCAAGAGAGAGAAGTGTGTTGCAGTCAACAAAGCTGAAAGGAGTTGGAGATCTGAAGAGTGCTTTGACATTAGACCTGGAGATGCAGAGTTTGGCGTTTGTCCAGCTGGTTTTAGGTCTTGTTTTAGTCCAGCATTTCCTCACTATGCTCCTTTTCCTCTGTTGGAATGGTGATGTCTATCCTGTGCCATGATATGTTGGAAGTACGTGATCTGCTTTTCATTTTATTTTATAGGACGTTGCAGTTAAGGGATTGCTTTCAGTCTCAGAAGAGACTTTGAACTTAAGACGTTTAAACAATGTTGAGACCGTGATAGACTATGGGGACCTTTGAAGTTGGACTGAATGCATTTTTGCGTTATGACATGGCTACAGGTCTGTGGGTGCCAGGGAGTGGAATGTGGTGGTTTGAATGAGAACGGCCCCCATAGGGCCTCATATTTGAATGCCTGGTTATTAAAGAGTGGCACAGCGTGACAGAATTAGGAGGTATGTATATGCACACACACACACACACACACACACACACACACACACACACGTATATATGAAGGGTCCAGATCCACTAGATGCAAACTCATGGACACAAGGTGCTTGAGATCCACAGACTCCACCCAAAATTTGGGTGATGCATACATTTTAGGACGTATAGACTAGCATAATGGTTGTAGATGTGTTTCTTTAAGTTAGTATTAAAAATGGTTGAAAAACCTGTGAAAATGGAGCATGGTGGCCTATGCTGGCACTCAGCGCTTGGGAGGCTGAGGCAGGAGGATTTTGAGTTTAAGACAGCCTGACTTACATATGAGACTTTGTCTCAAAATAAAACTAAGCACAAGGCGGGGTGGTGATGGTGCACAACATTGATCCCAGCACTTGGGCGGCAGAGACAGGCGGATCTCTGTCAGTTCAAGGCCAGCCTGGTCTCCAGAGCGAGATCCAGGACAGGCTCCAAAACTACATGGAGAAACCCTGTCTCGAAAAACAACAAACAAACAAACACAAAACTAAGCACAGGCAATCAAAGAGAACAATCACAACAACCGTGAAGGTACAAAACCAGCGTGAACTCAATGGGTGGGCAATGCAGGCATTTCAGTTCCTGCTGGTATGAGTGTAAAATGGTCAAACTCCTACAAGAGAAGAAAATCGGCAAAGTCTAAGAAAATTACACACCATTTACCCTTTAACTCCACAACCTCACTTTTAGGGATTTACCCCAAGAACATTTCTAGAGGGCTTGGGAGTATCGCTCACTTCTGGAACACACGCTTCCTGTGCAGCAGACCTGGTCCCCAACAACAGAGATGAACACATGCCCATGGTAACATGTGGCAAAATCATTTGTGTGTTTGGAGACTATGGAGTTCTTAGCTCCTTTACACTCTGGCCACATGATGACAGGAACTTAGCTGAGGGAAGAGTCCTGTTCATGGTTTCAGTTCATCATGGTGAACATGGCTGAGCATGGCTTGGCAGAGTGTGTAAATGGATGTTTCCTGTCCCGACTGCCTGGTCCCAAATAAACACACAGAGGCTTATATAAATTATAAATGCTTGGCCAATAGCTCAGGCTTATTACTAACTAGATCTTACATTTTAAGTTAACCCATATTCTTTATTTACTCTCTGCTACATGGTGGTACCTTTGTTAGCATGGCACGTTCATATCCTGCCCCCTCTGCATCTGGCTGGCGACTCCTGACTCCACCCTTCTCCTTCCCAGCATTCTTAGTTTGGTCGCCCCATCTATACTTCCTGCCTGGATACTGGCCAATTAAGGTTTTATGAAACTAATTCAAGTGACAAATCTTTACACACTATATGAGAGGATTATCCCACAGCAAGAGTAGGTCTCGGCATGGCATCCGGGAAACAATGTAGGAAAAGGGAAAGACCCGGGCAAGGACCCTCCCCCAGTGACTACTCCTTCCAACTGGGGCCCGCCTCTCACAGCTTCACCACCATCCCATATCTGTTTAGATGGTGTCCATCAGTGGATTAAAACACCAGCTTCTCAGAGACTTTGTGATGGCTCTCTGGGAATGCCCTTGCACACACTCCCACTGGTGTGGGCTTTATTAATCTGGGAGCTGTCTCTCAACTCAGTTGTGCTAACAAGACAGATTAATCATCACACAGAGTGAATTTCTTACATATAATAGAGTACTAGGTAGCTTTTTTTTTTTTTGTTTTTGTTTTTTTTTTTGCTTTTTGAGACAGGGTTTCTCTGGGTAGCTTTGCGCCTTTCCTGGAACTCACTTGGTAGCCCAGGCTGGCCTCGAACTCACAGATATCCGCCTGGCTCTGCCTCCTGAGTGTTGGGATTAAAGGCGTGCGCCACCACCACCGCCCGGCCTAGGTAGCTTTTATAGAGTGATTTTTTATAAAAGCAAAAATCCAAAGAGAGTATATAGTATGCTACCTTTTTGGGTAAAAAATGTTTACTTTTCATAAAAAGATACATTGGACACACACACAACAGTAAGCCGGGTGGTGGTGTCACTCGTGAGGCAGAGGCAGGCGGATCTCTGAGTTCTAGGCCAGCCTGGTCTACAGAGTGAGTTCCAGGACAGCCAGGATGACCCAGAGAAACCATTTCTCTGGGAGAGAGAGAGAGAGAGAGAGAGAGAGAGAGAGAGAGAGAGAGAGAGAGAGAGATATTGGCAACACACCACATTCACAGACTTAGTGAGAACTGCAGAATACAGTGTGCACTGTAGAGCCATATAACATTTAAGACAGAGAAGAAAGAAAAATAAAGTTGATGTAACCTCTGCATTAGTGTGCGAGCAAGTGACCAAAATCCAGATAAATTCCATATTTAAGTATAAAAGAGTTTATTGGATCACTTGACTGGGAGACCAGTAACAAATCTAGGGTTTTGGGGTGTGTGGATCCCTAGGCACAGATTCTGTCATCAGGATTTGGTTGCTTGTCTTTCAGGTTGGTTTCTTGAGCTGGAGACACTCCATTGCTATACGGTCTTTCGCATCTGAGCTATTAGAGTGTCTCTTTCCTAACAGTTTCCACGAGTGTCCCATGGAAGGTTCTCATTGGCCAGGTCTGGGCCACACCCTGGAGTGGGAATTAGGAGGTGTGGCTTTGTTGGAGTAGGTATGGCCTTGTTGCAGGAAGTGTGTCAGTGTGGAGGTGGGCTTTGAGGTCTCATCTATGCTCAAGCCACACCTAGTGTCCTAAATCACTTCCTGTTGCCTGTGCAAGATGTAGAAAGAACTCTCAGCTACCTCTCCAGCACCATGCCTGCCTGCATGTTGCCATGTCCCGCCATGATGATAATGGACTAAACCTCTGAAAATGTCAGCCACTCAGTTAAATGTTTTTCCTTTATAAGAGTTGCCGTGGTCATGGTGTCTCTTCACAGCAATAGAAACCCTAAGATAGTAGCTGACATGTGGGTTCTGGGAACCCAACTAGAGTCCTCTCAAAGAGCAGATGGAGCTCTTAACTGCTCAGTGTCTCTCCAGAGCCCCAGTTGTTTATTTGGTGACAGGTTCTCACTGTGTAGCTGTATAGACCAGGCTGGCTTCAAACTCACAGAGATCCGCCTGCCTCTGCCTCCCGAGTGCTGGGATTGAAGACCAGGGCCACCTCCCCTAGCCTATGGAGATGGACATAAAGTGGTTGTAAGCAGCTTAGTATGGGTGCTGGGAACATAATTTGGAATTTCTGGGAGAGCAGCAATTGCTTTTAACCATAGGGCCATCTCTCCAGCCCTCGGTTTTTCATTTCTTTTTTCTTTTTCTTTTCTTTCTTTCTTTTTTTTTTTTGGTTTTTCGAGACAGGGTTTCTCTGGGTAGCTTTGTGCCTTTCCTGGAACTCACTTGGTAGCCAGCCTCAAACTCACAGAGATCCGCCTGGCTCTGCCTCCCGAGTGCTGGGAGTAAAGGCGTGCGCCACCACTGTCCAGTGGGTTTTCATTTCTTAACAACCACAGCCACCTTGACATCCTGTCTCCCAGGCTCGCTTCTAATGTAAGCTAACTCATGGACTTGATGTATGCATCTCACCCGCCCACCAGCTACCTCTTTTTCCCCACATCTTTCTATGGGTCCTTTCTTCCCTTGTACTACGCATCATTGTCTCATCTCTATAAATAGGAAAAATTCCAGTTTCTTTCCTTTGCTTGCTATTCTTCACAGGCTACCGACGCCTCTTTTCCTTTATGGCCAAACTTCTTGAAAGAATTGTTGTGGGGGCAGTGGTGGCGCGGGCCTTTAATCTGTGCGCTCGGGAGGCAGAGGAGTCCAGCCTGGTCTACAGAGTGAGTTCCAGGGCAGCCAGGGCTACACACGGAGAAACCCTGTCTCGGAAAAACAAAACAAAAATTGTCTTCACATACTGCATCCAAACTCGGGGCAGATGAACACCAGGGCCTCAATGCCTTCTTGTCTTGAAGACTTTAATATCAGAATCATTCACACACACACACACACACACACACACACACACACACACACACACATACATATGAAAGCAAGATACAAAATAGTTTTCCCCAAATGGACCTGATTATGCAAAAACATTTCTTTTCTTTTTTTTTTTTCGAGACAGGGTTTCTCTGTGTAGCTTTGCGCCTTTCCTGGAGCTCACTCTGTAGCCCAGGCTGGCCTCAAACTCACAGAGATCCGCCTGCCTCTGCCTCCCGAGTGCTGGGATTAAAGGCGTGCACCACCACCGCCCGGCGCAAAAACATTTCTACAGAGGAAAAAAAAAAACAAAACAAAACTGATAGATAATATGTGAAAGTTTTAATTTCCTCTGGGTACCTTGATAACGATTTTCTTTTTTTATTTGTTTCTGATTTGCACAGTTGGAAAAAGAAGCATTTACCTTTACGTTAGCACACACTGCGACGGAACTTTAAAATCCTCGGCATGTGTTTTGAAAAAGGAGGCGGAAGAACTACACAGGAACAGCTCAACCCTTCCGGTGACAGGCCCCCGGTTGCCTTGGCAACAGCCAGAGCGCCGGGTCAACCACTCTTCCCGGAACGCCACGCGCCCTTCCACTTCCGGTCCTGGGGCTCGGGGCCGCCTCCTTCCGGAAGTGAGTCCCGGTACGCCGCTTTAGGGCCCCGGGGCGTGCGTGCGTGCGTGCGTGGCGGGGTCTGTGCGCCGCGCGGGGGCAGCTGAGTTCGTTCCCGACCTCCAGAGGCCTCGGCGCTCCGGGGACGACGTTACACTTTCGCGCAGTTTTGGTTGACGCTGCATCAGTGGGTCGGATGTTCGTTACTAAGCAACCGCGAGGGGCGTGGCGTGGCCGCCCTGATCCCCGCGGGGCTGAGGTCGAGACCCGTCCCGACCGCGGTGTGACCGACACCTTGTCTCGGAAAATGCGAACACTCAATGGCAGAGCGCTTGCCTGCCGTGTGGGCCGCCCTCGGATCAATACTCAGTGTTTGTCATTATTATTATTATTATTATTATTATTATTATTATTATTTTTGGTTTTTCGAGACAGGGTTTCTCTATGTAGCTCTGCTTTCCTGGAACTCACTTGGTAGTCCAGGCTGGCCTCGAACTCACAGAGATCCGCCTGGCTCTGCCTCCCGAGTGCTGGGATTAAAGGCGTTCGCCACCAACGCCCGGCATTATTATTATTTTTTAAGGTTATTTTATGTGTGTGAGTACCCAGTAGTGCGTGCAGTGCCCGAGGTGGCCCGACGAGGGCGTCAGATCCCCGGACAGTTACAGACTGTTGTGAGCCACTGTGTGGATTTTGGGAGTCGGAGCTGGGTCCTCTGCAAGAGCAGCAAGTTCTCTTAACCGCTGACCCCCCATCTCTCTAGCCCGCCAATTAAAATAAAAATAATAAAGTCCTTAATCAAAATCAGACCAAACACCGACTCCCTAAAATAGGATTATATGTAACTTCACTTAGTGTTCTGCAGTGGAAATACAGTGGCTGTACGCCATAAAAATGTTTTTTGTCGATTATAAAACGGAATTAAATGTTCAAAAGTTAAAATGTTGGGCTGGAGAGATGGCTCAGAGGTTGAGAGCACTGGCTGCTCTTCCACAGGACCTGAGTTCAATTCCCAGCAACCACGTGGTGGCTCACAACCCTCCATAATGAGATCTGGCGCCCTCTTCTGGTCTGCAGTCATACATGCTTTATATGTAATAAATAAATAAATCTTTTAAAAAAAAGTTAAAATGTTATTTTTTTTCTTTTTTCTTTTTTTTTTTTCCGAAGCTGAGGACCGAACCCAGGGCCTTGGGCTTGTTAGGCAAGCGCTCTATCACTGAGCTAAATCCCCAACCCTTATTATTATTTTTGCTTTAGAAAAATAAGTTTTTTGCTTCAGAAACTGAAAGCAAGCATAAAATAACACAAGCCCCCCCCCCCCCCCCCCCCCCGTCCTGTCTGCACAGAGACAACCACTTTGTCTCTGATTGGCCACTTTGAAGGGAGTCTTCCTCTTCTTTTTTTTTTTTAAAAAAATTATTTTTATTTTATGTGCATTGGTGCTTTGCCTGAGTATATATGTCTGTGTGAGGGTCCCCTGGAACTGGGGTTACAGACAGTTGTGAGCCACCCTGTGGGTGCTGGGAATTGAACCCGGGTCCTCTGGAAGAGCAGTCAGTGCTCTTAACTGCTAGTGGTCTCTTCAGCCCCAAAGGGGGTCTTCTTTTTATGCAGTTAGTAAATAAAAATCTAGGACAGAATCAGCTGTGCTATTTTACAATGTAAAACATATATTTAATTAAAAAAGACTACACAGTTGCACGTGTGTCTTTATACCTCTTCCTGGACATGTAATCCATTCCTGTCCTTTTCACATACTTAATTAGTGCTGTAACGTGGACATGAAAAGTTTTAGAGAAAGGACCTGCTCTTTTTTTTTTTTTTTTTTTTTTTTTGAGACAGGTCTCATGTAGCTCTGGCTGGCCTGGCACTTGGTATTGTAGACCAGGCTATCCACTCACAGAGAACTGCTGGTCCCACTTGCCGAATTCTGGGATTAGAGGTGTACATGCGCGCGCACACACAGAGAACTGTGAGTGTGCCGTGCGACACCATACCTGGCCTCTTGCTCTGCGGTATTTTCTCCTTTTAGCATGTTGGTATTTCCCCACTTCTCACAGAATACCTCTTCACCTCTCCCCTGCTGGGGAAGTGTATGCAGAGTTAGACACGAGGCACAGGAAAGCCCACCCTACCTCTTACTGTTAGTTTTTGTGATTCGTAAGGTAACGCCTGCTTATTGTAGGATGTGAAGGAGCTGGGGAGGAGATGGCTCAGTGGTTAAGGACCGTGGGGCAAGCATGAGGACCTGAGTTTGAATCCCCGGAGTCCATCTAAAGCTGGGTGCAGTGGTGTGGACACCCGAGGTTGTTCTTGGACCTCCACACGTGTGCTATGGTGCATGTGCACCCAGACTCTCAAATGTACACACACACACACACACACACACACACGTGTGCATACCCCTCTTATCCATAGGGTGAAAATTCAGGAGAGGGTAAATAAAAGAATCCTATACTTAGACGGCACTGATATTTTGGTGTAATTTTATTTTTCTCTTTGTTACTTCAGAAGTGAGTATTGAGAAATATTTTCTGGAATAATATTGCAGCTATGTATGTATGTATGTATGTCTGTATCTATCTATCTATCTATCTATCTATCTATCTATCTATCACCTATCTACCTACCTACCTATCATCTATCTATCACCTATCTGTCTATCTATCTATCTATCTATCTATCTATCTATCTATCTATCTATCACCTATCTACCTATCTATCTATCATCTATCTATCAATCTATCATCTATTATCTATCTATCTATCTATCATCTATCTCTCTATTATATCTATCTATCTATCTATCTATCTATCTATCTATCTATCTATGCATTTAATGTATGTGAGTCACCTGTCTTCAGGCACACCAGAAGAGGGAATCAGATCCCATTACAGATGGTTGTGAGCTACCATGTGGTTGCCGGGAATTGAACTCAGGACCTCTGGAAGAACAGTCAGTGTTCTTCACTGCTGAGCCATCTCTCCAGCCCAATATTGCAGCTTTTAGTTTGCATTTTTGATTATTCATGTAGCTGAGTAATATTTCATATAGTATTTCAGATCTTTTCTAGGTATGCTGAGTAGTTCTGTTGTCGACCCAACACAGCTAAAGTTATATGAGAAGAGAGAGCTCAGTTGAGGAAATGTCTCCATCAGATTGGCCGTAGGCAAGTCTGTGAGGTATTTTCTGTGATCAATGATTGATGTGAGAGGGGCCAGCCCATCATGGGTGCTGCCACCCCTGGCTGGTGGTCCTGGGTTACCTAAGAAAGCAGGCTGAAGCCTGGGTATGGTGACACATTTAATCCCAGAACTGGGGAGGGAGAGGTGGAGGCAGGTGGATCTGTGAGTTCGAGACCAGCCTGGTGTACATAGATAGTTCCTGGCCAGCCTGGTTGACATAGTGAGACTTTATGTAATGATCGACTATGACCTGAAAGGTGATGTAACCCTTTCCTCCCCAAGTTGCTTTTTTGATCAGTGTTTGACTACATCGATAGAGAAACAAACCAGGACACTAGCTTACGGTCTGTCCCAGGCCTTACCACGTCTACTTAGCTTTCTTCTAGCATTCTAAACTAACTGAATTTTAATGGCTTAGTTTCCACAGGTGTCTGCTTCGCTTTTCTAACTAAACATTTTTTTTTAAAGATTTATTTATGTTTTATGTGTATGGATGTTTTGTCTGCATGCATCTATGTGCACCACATGTGTGCCTGGTACCTAGAGAGGTCAGAAGAGGGTGTTGGATCCCCTGGAACTGGAGTTACGGACATAAGCTACTGTGTAGGTGCTGGGAGCCGAACCCAGGTTCTCTGCAAGAGCGCCACTTGCTCTCAACTGCTGAGCCACCTCTCCAACCTCATGCTAACTCACTTGTTTCTTTTCCTTTTTTCTTTTTGGCTTTTCGAGACAAGGTTTCTCTGTGTAGCTTTGTGCCTTTCCTGGATCTCGCTCTGTAGACCAGGCTGGCCTCGAACTCACAGAGATCCGCCTGGCTCTGCCTCCCTAGTGCTGGGATTAAAGGCGTGCACTGCCACCACCACCCAGCTAACTCTCATGTTTCTTATGATGTGGTCTCATGTATCCAGGCTGGCTTTAACCTTGCTGTGTAGCCAAGGATGACTTTGAACCCCAGACCCTCCTGTCTCTACCTCCTGAGTACTGACATTACAAGTGCATTTTGCCATGTCTGTCTATGTGGTGCAGGGGACAGAACCCAGTACTTCATGCATATCAAGCAAGCACTCTCTCAACCAAGTTACAGCTTCAGCCTTCTGCTGTAGCTGGATTAATTATTTAGTTTTGCTGCGCTCATTTCTATCTGCAAATTAGGGTGGATAATATTTTTGTAAGGTTGTAATGAGGACTGGAAATAATGTCCATAAGTGGAGCTCAATAAAAGCAATCTAATTTTTGGCTTATAGCTTTATTAGTCTGTAAGTACAGGCGTTCGTATTTGTATAATGTTGCAAATGAGTGAATGCCCTCTGCTTCCCACTCAACTCATGTTTCCTGAGCACCTGTGACATCTAAGTGCTGTTCATAATTCTTAAGGCCGTGTGTGCCCATTTTTCTTAGATATTTTCCCTACAATTAAAAACATATGCTGTGGTTCAACTTCAGTAATTTTCTTATTCATCTTTGTTTTCTCAGACTCTACCATCCTGCCTGGCCCATGGTAGCAGGTGCTGAGTAAATAAATGTGTGAGCTGAGCTGAATAATTTAGTGGGGAAAGACACACACACACACACACACACACACACACACACACACACAATTATATAAAACCTGGAAGTCTGTCAATGCACTAACACGTACAAAGTGCTCTGAACTGCAGACCAGACAACATTAATTTTGAGTAAGTGTGCTGGCAATACCCTGGGGAGCAGATAGGCTTAATCTGGCCCCTGATTATGAATACTGAGGGAAAAAAAGCCTTCGAGACAGACACCACCGTGTGAGTTGAGGTTTGGAGGTAGAAGTCAACTGTTTATCTCATCAGTTATTTGTGCTGGCCAGAGAGTGGGGTTGAACAGTGGGTCCCGATGAGCGAGATTGTGGATGTGACCAACCGGTCTTTATTATAGTTTCCAAGCGTTTCTGAAAAACACAGCCTTTAATTTGGTCCGAGCGGGTAGTGGGAATGAGAGACCTTGAGCAGCAGAAAGGAACGAGGTAGCCAGCGTTGGCCGGGAAGAGAGGATATGTCCAGGGGTGGGTGGGTACCGTTAGCAGTTCAGGAGGTAGCAGGAGGTTAAGATGCACTTACCAAGACCGACCGACCGCTCCATCAGCAGCAGCAAGAGACTAGACGGCCCTGAGGCCCCGCCCACCAGGCCCCGCCCCCGCAAACCACGCCCACCCACGCCCCGCCCCGAGCTGCTAGCCGCGAAGCTCGCACGCTGGAGGGCCGAGGGCTCGCCCGGCGGCGGCGGCGGCGGCGGAAGCGGCGTCCCAGGTCGGCTTCGGCTGAAGGGAACGAGCCGGAGGAGGAGGAGGCGACGAGGCCGACGAGGCCTGCGGGCCGCATGACTGGAGCTCCGGGCGGTGGCGGGCCAGGCCCCGCGGCCGGGGAGCCGCTGCTGCAGCGACGCGACTCCGGCCAGGGCTCGCCCGAGCCTCTGCCGCCGCCGCTGGCGGAGCACGGGCAGCCCCGGCAGGGCTTCCTCTCCAGCCTCTTCACCCGGGACCAGAGTTGCCCGCTCATGCTCCTGAAGACGCTAGAAACGAGTAGGAGCGGTGACCTGGAGGCTGGGGTCAGGGGTGGCATCAGATCCGGGGCCCGAGCAAGGGCGGGGACCCCACTGCGTCCCCGGGGGGCTCCACTACAGCCCCGGGGTGTGTGTGTGCGGCGCGGGCCTTCCCGCACCACTCTAGCTTGCGATCGCACGGCTAGGCTGTGCCCTTTTGGGTCACACTCGCTAGTTTCTTATGTAAGCCACGCCGCAGCACCGGCTGCAGGGAGGCGGCGAGAAGAGCTGGAAAGCACTCCATTAATAATTAGTGCACCCTTCCCGGGGCGGGACGGGGCGGGGTTAACCTTCATTCATTGCACTGGGGACAGTGGAGAAACTTTGGGAAAAGCCTGGGTTTATGCACCCAAGTGCGTCTCGCCGGGGGAGAGAGCTGCTTCTAGCTTCGCGCTCTCAAAGAGGCCGGTGACTTCTAAAAGGTTTATTATCATCGCGGCGGGTCAGGCAGGCTCCCGCTGAGCGGTTTCTCACCTGTCCCCGGGAGACTGCTTTAGATCCTTGGTCCTTTGCAATCGGCATAGATTGCCTGTCTACTTCAGATTCATTTAGGAAAGTCAGAGTTAAATGTATTTGTCCCAAATAATACCGTTGCCGTTTCATAGCAGAATCGGTCAAAATTCAGAAGTCATCCTGTCAAGGATTTTATACCCTTTTTTCCCCTTCAATTTATTTTTATTTTATGTGCATTAGTGTTTTGCCATGGGTGTCAGGTCCCCAGGAACTGGAGTTACAGACAGTTAGGAGCTGCCCTGTGGGTGCTGGGAATTGAACCCGGGTCCTCTGGAAGAGCAGTCAGTGCTCTTAACCGCTGAGCCATCTCTCCAGTCCCTTACTCTCATTCTCTTCTTTAAAAAAATTTTTTTTAAAAAGATTTTATGTGTGCTGGGCGGTGGTGGCACACGCCTTTAATCCCAGCACTGGAGAGGCAGAGCCAAGCAGAGCTCTGTGAGTTCGAGGCCAACCTGGTCTACAGAGCGAGATCCAGGACAGGCACCAAAACTACACAGGGAAACTCTGTCTCGAAAAACAAAACAAAACAAACAAACAAACAAACAAACAAACAAAAAAACCCCAAAACCCAAACAACTACAACAACAACAAAAAACAAAACAATAAAACAAAAAAGAATATATATTTAATTTTTTTCTTATGTATATGATTGTTTTGCCTGCCGTCATGTGTGTGCGCCCCCTTGCATGCCTAGTGTCCGGTACAGTGAGCCACCATGTGGATACCGGGAACTGAACCCGGGTCCTCTGCAAGAACAACAAGTGCTCCTAACCCCTCAGCCGTCTCTTCCCCTCCCCCACCCCTCCCCTCTCTTTTTTCTTTCTCCCAGGGGTGAGGACTGAACCCACGGCCTTGTACTTAAGCTTGTAGAGCTGGGCGAGGCTCTACCACTGGGCTCGATCCCTAACCCCCTTTCTTAGGAACCGTAGGCTCACATGCTCTCAGCGGCCAGGCCTCGCTGAAGAACTGGTTGGCGTGTTCTTTGGTTGGCCTGTCCTGTTTGGAATGGTGTACTCAGAACGGGCCATGGCGTTACCTCAGAGAACAGTGTAGGGACCACCTTCCTCAGTTCTAGGTACTGAGCTGGTTTTGTCTTCCTGACTGTGGCCCCAGATGCCCCTGGCCTCCTAATGTATGCTGTAAGACAGTGTTTAGTCATTTAAACAAAACCAGCCCCTGACACTAAGATGCTTGTGGGTGCCATTTTGGTATTTGTGTTAATTTTTTACTTCATTCAAGACTTGATTTGGTATGATTTTACATGATTCATGCCCATTAAAAAAAATCGGTTTTAAGATGGTATTTGCCAATTACTTTTGTGATGTCTGCAGTTTGGATGATTAATTGGTACTGCGTTTTCTAATGAGCGTACTCTTTGCTGTCTTTGTAGATCCGTATGTCAAACTTCTACTTGATGCCATGAAACACTCAGGTTGGTAAGTAAACCTTTTCGGAAATGTCACTGTGTGTTCTGGAGCCCCCAGAACTAAAATCGCAGCGCTGTTATACCTGGGGCTTCTCAGTTTGGAGCACAAAGCCTTCTCCGTCCACAGAGGCAGGCTGCATGTCTTCCAGGCTGGCCTTGTGCTCTTCCACGGTCTTTTGTCCTGGCTCAGACTCTGGCTCTGTTGTTCACTTTGAATGTTAGTAAAGGCAGTATTCACAGTTTGTCTTGAAAGTCATTACCCAACTTGGCCCTTCCATCACCCTAGCCTAGGGCATTGTGGTGAAGAAACCTTAGCTTGGATTAATTAGTAGGAGGCTTCCAGATATTAACTCAGAACAGATTAGAGGAAATGACTTCTGATATCTACTTTTTTTTTTTTTTCCCCGAGACAGGGTTTCTCTGTGTAGTTTTGGTGCCTGCCCTGGATCTCACTCTGTAGCCCAGGCTGGTCTGGAACTCACAGAGATCTGCCTGGCTCTGCCTCCCGAGTGCTGGGATTAAAGGCGTGCGCTGCCACCTGCCCGACTCTGATATCTACTTCTTCTTCTTTTTTTTTTTTTTTGGTTTTTCGAGACAGGGTTTCTCTGTGTAGCTTTGCGCCTTTCCTGGAACTCACTTGGTAGCCCAGGCTGGCCTCGAACTCACAGAGATCCGCCTGGCTCTGCCTCCCAAGTGCTGGGATTAAAGGCGTGCGCCACCACTGCCCGGCTCTGATATCTACTTCTTATCACTCTGACCCATCATATTTTCAGTGTGGTCCGAGTCAGGTGACCAGCTCCCTGATGGAATCCTTATAGACTGTGAAGAATGGAATCTGGGGAGATAAGTCTCTTTCACTCTACAGGCGAGGAGACTGAGTTCTGACTGTATTAATGACCTGCCAGGTTCTCTGTAGGGGTTAGTGGTGGGAGGGCCGTGCCGTGCCGTGTACAGGTCCAGGGTGTCCCGGCCAGGGCCGATTCCTTCATACACGGTGCTTACACCTCTCCATGCTTTTCAGCGCTGTTGACCCAGGGAGGCACTTTTCTTGCGAGGACTGTGACGGAAATGTCAGTGGCGGCTTTGATGCTTCCACGTCCCAGGTGGGTCTCTTGACTGAATTGTTTTCTTCCCTTTACCCCCTTCCGAGACTTGCTGAACGCTTTTCACACGCTGGGCATTCTGTTTGGTGGACTCTGCGTAGGACGTAAAAAAAAAAAAAAAAATCAGTCTTGGTCCTTACTCTCCAGGAGTGTTACTCTTCCGAAGGAGCTAAGACACGAACTCCTTAAACAGGTTTGAGGCAGGTTAGGATACGTGGTGTGATAACTTTCTGTTCCTGGGGGCTGGAGAGATGGCTCAGAGGCTAAGAGCACTGGCTGCTCTTCCAGAGGTCCTGAGTTCAATTTCCAGCAACCACATGGTGGCTCACAACCATCTGTAATGAGATCTGGCGCCCTCTTCTGGCCTGCAGTCATACATGCTGTATACATAATAAATAAATATTTCTTTAAAAAAGAAAAATTAAAACAAAACAAAACAAAACAAACTTTCTGTTCCTGGAGCAGGCAGCTGAGAAATTGAGCTTACAAGGAGGAATATGAGTTGTTTTGGCTCATGTCAGCCCACGGTTACTGACCCTCTCAAATGTTATTAAGGACCCGTCTTAATAATCTTCTTCCCAGGGGCTCCGAAGAGAAGCTACAAACGGCACGAGTTATTTTCAGGAAAAGAATCTAAGTACACCAAGCTCTTTCGTCTGTCTATTTTATTTCTCTGGGATAAAATTCTATCTACACAGCTACAGTTCTGTTCTCATGCCTAGCTCCTTTCTTGCCCGATTTCTCTCTGCATTTATCTGCTGTCCCCTCTAAGTTCTATCTTAATTCGCTCACCTTAGTTCTGTCCCATCTTGGTCTTTCATCTCGTTCTTCCCCATCTGACTCTTCCTCATCTTCCATCTCATTCTTCTAGTTCTCCAGTCAGAATCCTTCCTCAGTCTCTGAGGTTTACAGTTATATACCCATGCAACAGCAGTGCTCTGAGCTCAAGCAAGGTGACCAGGCTTGACTTCTTACAGGCTCATAAAGGCAGGCCAGAGTTTTCTTCAGGCACTGACCATCAGGCTTTCTTTTACAACCCAAAAGGGGAGTGGTAAAGGAGGAGGTCAACGGTTAATATATTAGACAAAGGGAATTTATGTGCTCAAACTACATTTCTAGAGGTGGTTAGGTAAATATCAGGAGTCTATAATGTTAGTATAAATACCACTAAGGCTGTAGAAGAAAGGAGGTCTGAGCTTAATTTACCTTAATTCAGGAGATTGTTTGGCCTTGGATGCTTGATAGGTATTTTCGATAAATACACTGTTAGGAGTTCTTGGAAGCCCACATAGCATACAAGAAAATCACTGTAGGAACCAGCTAATATATATACAAAAGCTAAACTATCACCAAGACTTCTTAAGTCATGGCCTGACCTTCGGAAAGGGCCTTGACCTTTCCTGGTAGTAGCTTTTGTGATAGTAGCTGAATTCCATACATTTTCCTGTGGCTTGCAGCATGGACCCCGTTGCCTCTGTGGTGTGTGTCAGTCAGTACTTCATAGTGGGGCTGTGTGTGCAGTGTGCGGTGTGCAGTGTGTGCGGGCAGCAAGGTCACCACAGCCCCTCAGACCCAGTGATCTAAGTGCCTTCCACTGGGCCCGCTTCGAGTAGTGCCGCAGGATAGCCAGTCCTTTGGGGCAGGAGAGCGTGGTTAAGAGCACTGACTGCTTTTCCATAGGACAAGGTTCAGTGCCCAAAAGAACAATCCGACTGCAACCCACAGAACCAGGGAGCCTACATATATCAGGGGGGACCCTAGGATGACTGTGGCTTAGAATAAGTTTGGTTTTACTCAATCACTGGGCAAGCCTCGGTGAAACCTTTCACGATTAGGATAAGAATTTGTACTGTATCAAGCTGATAATAGAAAAAAAATGAAAAAAAAAAGAAAAAATAATTAAAAATAAAAGAAGAAAAGGGGATAGTATAATGATCGGATAAAAGGGTAGATTGTTCAACCTACTTTTAAACAGCAGTGACTTGTTTGAAATGTTTTACATTGCTGTAGATTTTAGTTTATTGATACAAATTTGAAGTAAATTTTGTTATACTGTATATATATTTCTACTCTTGTTTGAGGTAGTATGTTTATGTAACTCATTTAGATTGTAATGGATAATTAAAAAATACAGATTAATTAAAAAAAAAAAAGATTCAGTGCCCAGCACCCACATGGCTGCTCACAACCATCAGTAACTCCAGTCCCAGGGGATCCAGCACCCTCTTCTGAACCCTGCAGGCAGGCATGTGGTTCACAGACATATACACAGACAAAACACACATAGATATTTAAAAAACAATGACAAGGGAGCCAATCCTTTAATTCCTGGGCCTGTGGAGGATAGTCAAGGTCCAAACTCCGGCAGGTGGTTGGTAACCACCATAGGACAGTGACGCGTTGATTGAAAGCTACTAACAGACTCAGCTGGAAGACCCAGAGCCCCTGCAAAGGCAAAGACAGACGCTGTTAACCGAGATGCTAGGAAACCACAGGCGCGAGGTTTAGCTGGAGGGCGGGGACACGTGGGAAATAAGGGGTCTGGAATGGGAAACCAGTGTGAGCTCTGTGGTGGGCAGCTGGGAATGCTGAGGTGAGAACCAATACCACATGAGGTAAGGTTGGAACGGAGGGAGGGAGGGAGAGTTCCCAGGTTCTAGATAACATGTATCTATCTCGTAGAATGGCGATGGGAACTAAGTTAGCTTGAGAAATAAATGAGCAATTTTATTATTCGTTTGACGTCCCTGGAGGGTTTTCACAGAATCTTGGCAGTAGCAGGTGGTTCGTGGGACATGATGAAGGTCGTCGAAGGTATTGCACGTAGCTTTTCCAATTTGAATATATAGTCTACGTTTAAGTCCACCTAAGTGCTTTTCTGCTGGAGAATATCTCGTGTATTTGGTTATTCATAACTGTCTACAAAACTGTGGGTGAGCCCTGTGGGTTTAGAGTAAGACTCCAGTCGGAATCCCAGTTCTTCTGCTTATTAGTTGTGGGCTTGGGAATGATTTTTCATACTCTTTCTTTCTTCCTTTTTTTTTTTTTTTTTTTTTTGAGACAGGGTTTCTCTGTAGCTTTGGAACCTGTCTTGGAACTCACTCGGTAGCCCAGGCTGGCCTCAAACTCACAGAAATCCACCTGCCTCTGCCTCCCGAGTGCTGGGATTACAGGCGTGCGCCACCACTGCCCGTCGATTTTCCGTACTCTTAGTTTCCTCGGCAGTGAACTGGTGATCACGTCACTGACAGCTCTCGGTGAGTCTGCCCACTCCCCTGCGGTGCCCTGGTAGATGAGTGTTTTGGGAGCTGGGCTTGTCGCTCAGCTGGTAGAGGCCTTGCCCAACGTACACGGACCCCTGAGCTCATCGCTAACAACGCATCATCCACGCTCGGCGGCACACGCCTGTAATTCTAGCACTCAGGAGGTGGAGGCAGAGGATCAGATGTTCAAGGCCATCCTCAGATACATAGAGAGTGAGGCCGGTTGGACTAGAGATTCTGTCTCAGGAAAAAAGTAATCGAGTGAACGTTTTAAAGTCTCAGCTCTCGGCAGTGTTAAAACACAGCCGTACTCTACTCCATTCTGTCTTAAATTGGAGTCTTTATTGTGAAGGCCTTCATTGATCCAGGCAATCAGAAAACCATGGGTATACTTTCAACAACAAGGGAAGCCTCTGGTTAACTGATGCCGAGATCTGAGGAGCACAATGTTCCCCGGACTTGAGACACCTGTGTGGTCCTCTTGAGTGACATCCCTTATCCTGACTGGGCATCATTCCTGCTTTTCTGAGTTTTCCCACCCACGTGTGCAGTCCAGGATTGCATTGTCTGGACGCCTGCTTTCCTGCTTCGCACTTTGAGTGATGTGGAATGTGTTGTGGACTCGGCATGTGGGCGTACGTCCTCTGTGGTTCTGTGAGATGTGAAATCCTCCAGTACGCAGTTCCCTGTAAGTCAGTTTTTCCATGCTACCGCGTGTCCTCTCTGGTTTACTTAACTTCACTGTTGTATACTATTCCACTGTGTGTTCGCATCAAGGTCCACCTTTCTAATAGTGTGTCCAGCCTTGTAATTGTGCACGGTACTGCCGTTAAATATTCTCGACCCTCTCTCCTGGTGACAGTTACAAGCTCCCCCAAGATCCAGGTCTCTGAGCAGAATCGCGGGCGTGGAGCATGCAGAATGCCGGCTGATGACGCTGTGGCGCAGTTTCACGAACATTCTCCTGCTGCTCCTTTGCTGATGTCCTCTTCCAGCCCTTAAATGTTGACACGCTGTCCTTTTTCCTCCTCTGTTCTGTGAGGTCCTGTCCCTCTGTTCTGTGAGGTCCTGTCCCTCTGTGTTCTGTGAGGTCCTGTCCCTCTGTTCTGTGAAGTCCTGTCCCTCTGTGTTCTGGGAGGTCCTGTCCCTCTGTGTTCTGTGAGGTCCTGTCCCTCTGTTCTGTGAGGTCCTGTCCCTCTGTTCTGGGAGGTCCTGTCCCTCTGTTCTGTGAGGTCCTGTCCCTCTGTTCTGTGGGGGTCCTGTCCCTCTGTTCTGTGAAGTCCTGTCCCTCTGTGTTCTGGGAGGTCCTGTCCCTCTGTGTTCTGGGAGGTCCTGTCCCTCTGTGTTCTGTGAGGTCCTGTCCCTCTGTTCTGTGAGGTCCTGTCCCTCTGTTCTGTGGGGGTCCTGTCCCTCTGTTCTGTGAGGTCCTGTCCCTCTGTTCTGTGAGGTCCTGTCCCTCTGTTCTGTGGGGGTCCTGTCCCTCTGTTCTGTGAGGTCCTGTCCCTCTGTTCTGTGGGGGTCCTGTCCCTCTGTGTTCTGGGAGGGGTCTTGTCTCTCTGTGTTCTGAGGAGGGGTTTTGTCTCTCTGTGTTCTGAGGTCCTGTCCCTCTGTGTTCTGAGGAGGGGTCTTGTCTCTCTGTGTTCTGAGGGGGTCTTGTTCCTCTTTAGGTCAGAGTTCTGATTTGAATGCTCATCTGTGTATTCAAATGCTCACTTAGCACTTTTACTTGGATTGTCTTCGAGACACCTTAGACTCAATATGTCCAAGTTCAGATTCCTGATTTTTACCAAATCCCCTGTCTTCCCCCAATCTGGGTTTTTAGTTTTTCTTCCCCTTTCCTTCTTTTTTTCTTTGAGTTTTTTTTCTTTTTTTTTTTTTTTTTGGAGACAGGGTCTGATGTAGCCCAGGCTGGTCCCCTGACCCCCTGTCTTTACCTCCCATGTTCTGGCATCACAGGCATGTACCATTATGCTCAGCTTGGTTTTACACATATCAGTAGATGTTTCTACCATTTAATCCAGAAACTGATAGATACTTCTGGTTCCTTCCTTGTAAGACAAATTGCTAAACGGTCTTATTAATAAAAAACCTAGAGCCAGATATTGGGGTGAAAACTGAAAGATTAGAGGAATAATATAAACCACAGCCAACTTTACCTCACCAACCCCTCAGCCTCCAGAGAGAGCTACTTCCTGTACACTCACACCTGCATACCCTTCTGTCCCTGCCATCTTACTCCCTCTTTCCACACAGCTCTATCACTTCCTGTCTGTCTGTACAGACCTCCAGATCTCTATGGTTAACTAGTGCTGGGATTAAAGGCGTGTGCCACCAGTCTGGCTCTGTTCCCAGTGTGGCCTTGAACTCAGGGAGATCTGGATGAATGTCTCCTGAATGCTAGGATTAAAGGCGTGTGCTATCGCTGCCTGACCTCCATGTTTACTATAGTGGCTGGCTTTTCCCTCTGATCCCCAGATAAGCTATTTTTGGGGTGCACCAGTAAAATATACAGATTTTGTTCAGGGTACCTCCTAAATTACCTTCTGGCTCCCACCATTCTTGCTTAAACACCTCACCTCTGCCTCTCGCCTACAGTACCACGGTGGCCTCCATCTGGTTTCTCTGAACTCAGCTTCGGTCATCTCCCACTTATCTTCCCAGCTGTCGTAGTCTTAAGGGTAAACAAAGGCATGCCCCTGTTTCAGCACTCCCTTTGGAGGCCTTCCCCTGCTGCCAGAAAGCAGGCCAGGTCGGTGAGCCTTGGCCTCAGCCCGTGGCCCCCTCTGCTGCTGGATTCTCTTACGTTCTGTCTTCAGCCCCCCCCCCACACGTTACCCCCCCTTTCCTTCCTTCTGTTTACATTTTTAACCCCCACTCATTCAGTAGGTCAGGTCTGCGTTAATTTTCAAAATAAATTTTTGTTTTTTTATTTAAACAATTTCTTTTAGTTTTTTTGAGATGAGAATCTAATTTTGTCATTTCCCCGTTCCCTTTCCTCCTTCTCAACTGTCATGTCCCCGCTGCCCCCGCTCTCTTTCAAATGTCAGTTTTCATTTCTCTCTTCTCTGCACAGCTGTTTTGACTGTACGTGTGTCTGTACCCCACGTGTGTGACTGGTGTCCACAGAGGCCAGAAGAGGGCGTCGGATCTCTTGGAACCCGAGTGACAGACGGTTGTGAGCCGCCACGTGGGCGCTGGGAATGAAACTTGGGTCCTGTGGACGAACAGCCAGTGCTCTTAACCGCTGGGCCACCTTTCCAGCCTGTTCGTTTATTTAGTTTTTTGAGACAGACTCTCCAGCTCAGGCTGGCCTGCAGTCGAGGATGACTGTGAACGTCTGATCCTCCTGCGCCTGTCTCCCCAGTGGTGGGAAGACTTGAGTACCTGCCATGCTGGCTCGTTCAGTGCTGGGGATAGAACCCGGGGCATGCTAGACAAGCCTCACCAACTGAGCCACACCCCCAGCGCCATAGGTCTCAGAGAAGCCTGTCCCAGCTCTCCAGATCGGGCCTGGCCTTCTCATGGTATTTGCTCAAGACCGTCATTTTGGTAAATATTTCTTAATTTCTGTCTCCATTAGTAGATTCTAGGTTACTTATTAGATTTTTTTTTTTTTTAAGATTTTATTTATCGTGTACACAGTGTTCTGTCCGCATGTATCCCTGCAGGCCAGAAGAGGGAGCCAGATCTCATTACAGATGGTTGTGAACCACCATGTGGTTGCTGGGAATTGAACTCAGGACCTCTGGAAGAGCAGCCAGTGCTCTTAACCTCTGAGCCATCTCTCCAGCCCCCACTTATTAGATATTAATGACTGTCTGTTGAGTAAATTACTGTTGGATGGATGTACATAAAGTATCTGGTAGCTACTGAGTGTTGGGCGCGTGGTAAATGCAGCTGCCCTGCCTGGGACTCTTATGTCTTCCGTATTCTTACGGCGTCCTGCTCAGCAGACCACTGACCTCTTGATCTCCCTTCTGACAGTCTTCTGAGGGTGTTTCCGGGGAATTTTTCCTCATTCCAGCCGGATGGGAGCGCTGTCAGCCATTCTTCACTCACTGCCGGCTCTGAAACTGGCCAAGAAGTACTTCCTGTGTGTTCTCTGCTCATAATCATCCCCTTTTCATAGTGGAGGGAACGGAGGCATGGAGAGACTAAGAAACTTGCTCAGGGATCTGGAGCCATGGCCCAGGACACTTAGCGCTCTTTCGGAGGACCAGAGTTCACATCTCAGCACCCTTGTTCGGTGGTTCAGGGTCACCGGTAACCTCAGCTCTAAGGGTGTGAGGTCGTCCTCTGGTCTCCGTGGCTCCCCATACACATGTCTGTATTACTCCCTAATGAAACTGAAAAAAAAAATGTGCAGAAACTTTCCCAGCTCGCTAGGCTGGCAGGGCCTGGAGCTGTGCATTTTGTTTGCCTGTTTCTTCCCCAAGTCCATTCTTAGAACCGCAGAGCTGCGGCATCCCAGACGGGCTGGTACGGCCAGCCCAGGGGGTGCAGTATGTGAACATGACCTAGAGAGAAGAGGAGGGGCTAGTCACTGGGAGTGGACTTGAGGGCTTGTGAGGGAGAAGCAGGAGTCGAGGCTTCCGGAAGGTGGCCCGGGAGAGGGAAAGGGGGGCCTGCGGAACGGGCCGGCGTGCGGAGCCGGCAAGCCGACTTCTCTGTTTTCCTGTCTCCCAGATTGTTTTGTGCCAGAATAATATCCGAAACGAGGCCCACATGAGCAGGGTCGTCACCCACGAGCTCATTCACGCCTTCGATCATTGTCGGGCCCACGTCCACTGGTTTACCAACGTCAGACATTTGGCCTGCTCCGAGGTGAGTTTCATCGCAGAAGATGTCTATTTTCCCCAGACACCGAACTGTTTATTCAGATGCAGATGTTTAAACACATTCCTTTTCTTGCTGTTGTAACTCGAACAGTCTCTTTGTAGAATTGCTATAAACGTTATCTTCAAGACCTAATAATAGTATCAGCTGATTTAAATCATAATAAACTGCTTTCCTTGGGGCACACCGAGGGCTAAATGTCATGCTGGTATAGATTTAAAACAATTATTAATTTTTATTGTTCTGGGATTTGAACCCAGGGCCTCTTGCATGCTAGTCAAACCCTGTTAACTGACTACATCCCCAGCCTTGGATTTGCTTTTGCAGTGCTGGGGTAGAGCCCAGAGTGTGGTGCATGCTGGGTAAGCAACCCCCCACTGCGGGTCCGTGCCCAGCCCTTCCGGATTCTTACTTAACCTTTACAGGAGTCCATTGAGGAAGATGATTATGATCCTTGTCTGCTAGATATGCGAGGTGAAACCCTTGTTTGGATTCTAGAGTTAGTGGCAGAGTCGGGGTTACCAGGGTTCCTAACTAGCTTGCTGTGTCTCAGAGGCAAAGTCATTGTTTACCCTGGAGTAAAAAAACATTTAGCCTCAAAAGTGCAGTGGAAAAAGATACTTAGCATTAATGACTTTGGGTTGCTCCATTTGCTCCTAGCGAGGCATGGATTTCATACTTGAATTTCAGTATTTGAAGAGCAGTGATGTACTAATGCAATGAGAAATTAAGGAATTAACAAACCTCAAGCATATACTTTATGACGCAGACTGTTTTCTTCTTCCCTTGAAATAAAGAATGCGCCCTCCTGCATCCAACTAAAACTCATTATTTGGAGAGGAAACGAGACCCGAGTTTCTGAGTGAGCCTGTCTCTGGTGTTAGGAGTCTAATGCCTGTTAGCTGACGTGCTCAGTGCCTTGAACTCCACAGTCCCATGCAGCCATGCCATTGCAGAGGTAACAAGAATCGGACCGTCCTCTTGGCAGTGAGTTACCAAAGTGTGGATGAAGGCCGTGCCATGTAGGGGGTAGTCCCGAAAATACGTGCTAACTTCAGGAGGATGCGCTCCATTCTTTGTGTTTTGCATCCTGTAACATCTCATACCCAGTCAGGGGCCCTGAGGAGACGCTTGACAGACCTTGACAGAGTAGGGGAGTGTCTAAGATTTGGGCTTTGGCCAGGGTCACATGCTAGTTTTAGGCACCTCCTTTGGAAAAGTGTTCCCTTGAAGTCCCTTTGGTAATTTCTAAAGTGTTTGTATCTTCTAGAGATCATGAGCTTTAACTGTGAGGCCCAACTCTCCGACTCTGTTTCAGAAGAGATTGTTTATGTCCGTGAGGCTGCAGATAATGTTGAGAATTGCCTTTGGTGGGCGACCCCCTGCCACGGTGCCCCTGGACTGTGTAGCGTGTTCTGATCTTGCTAACAGATGCTTCAAGAAATGATTTAGAAGAAAGTTTCAGACGCACTGGAGTCGCAGAAATACGTGCCGATTTTCTGTTCTCTCCCAGTTTTAAACGTTGGCTGGCTGTGGATAGAGAGAGAGCCCTTACCTCCCCCTTGCCCTCTGTGTTTGTGACAGATTCGAGCTGCCAGCCTGAGTGGAGACTGTTCGCTTGTGAACGAAATCTTCAGGTTGCATTTTGGATTAAAACAACACCATCAGGTAAGCACCCCCATGGAATCACTGGCCCTCACCAGTGTCCTGAGTGGAAGTGGTGAGGAGAGAAAGGAAATATGCGGGGCTGAGAGGTGGCTCAGAGGTTAAGAGGACTGGCTGCTCTTCCACAGGACCCAGGTTCAATTCCCAGCACCCACATGGCAGCTCACCACTGTCTCTAACTCCAGTTCCAGGGCTTCTGACACCCTCCCACAGACATACATGGAAGCGAAGCACCAATGAACATAAAAAGAAAGGAAAGACACTTAATATTAAGAACTACTTACATAAAGAGAACACAAACTACCTTATTGTTTAAGTTGATGGAAATTAGTTCTATTTCATAATCATGGGTCAACCATGTGACTGTCTGAGGAGAGAGCTATGATCTTGCTCTGGGGTATTTCAAAAAAGAAAAAGCCTTTTTTTGTTTCATGTGTATGACTGTTTTATCTGCATGTACGTGCGTGTGTGTGTGTGCGTGTGTGTGTGTGTGTGTGTGTGTGTGTGTGTGTGTGTGTGCGCGCGTGGTGCCCGTGGAGGTCAGAAGAAAGCATCGGGTCTTCTAGAAAGTGGAGTTACAAATGGCTGTGAGCCGCCATGTGAGTACTGGGAACCAACCCGGGTCCTCTGCAAGAATAGCAGGTGTCCTTAACTGCTGAGCCGTCTCTCCATCTCCATCTCCGGGATCCTTTTAAATGGGGATAGGAAGAGGATATAAGTGAAGTTGTAGCCTGCCTCCCTTATATCCTAATAGTGCTACGGTCACATGAATGTATACATATATAATTGACCCTTGTAGACTTGACACACAATACTTTAAGACATAATCTGTCCTTTTTTTTTTTGTTTCATTCCCAAGAGTTCAGATTAATAAATATTACAAAAAAGTCAATCTTCACTAATTCAAATACTTTAAAAGTTTAGTTTTTGGCCAGGCGGTGGTGGTGCACACCTTTAGTCCCAGCACTTAGGAGGCAGAGGCAGGTAGATCTCTGAGTTCAAGGCCAGCCTGGGCTACAGAACAAGTTCCAGGACAGCCAGGGCTACACAGAGAAACCCTGTCTTGAAAAAACAAAACTAAAACCAAGAGTTCAGCCTCTGTAAAATCCAAAAATCTTTTAAAATCCAAAATTTGGCCGGGCGGTGGTGGCGCACACCTTTAATCCCAGCACTCGGGAGGCAGAGCCAGGCGGATCTCTGTGAGTGCGAGGCCAGCGTGGGCTACCAAGTGAGTCCCAGGAAAGGCGCAAAGCTACACAGAGAAACCCTGTCTCGAAAAACCAAAAAAAGAAAAAAAGAAAAAAAAATCCAAAATTTCTTTTAAAAATTTAATCTCTCAACTATGGGCTCCAATAAAATAAAAAATAAGCTAAATACTTTCTAACCTGAAGAGGGAAGAGCCAGGGCACAGTCACAGTCTGAACAAAGCAAAACCACACTCCAGCAGTATAGAGAGCTCATGTCCAGTGTCTGGGATTCAGTTACAGTCTCCTGGGCTCCTCCAAGGGGCCGGGGTCCCTTGTCCGGCTCTGCCCTCTGCAGCACACACAGCTCGTCCTCTAGGCTTGTACGGGGTCCACTCCACTGCTGCTGCTGTTCTTAGCACTCATCCCATGGTGCTGCCGTCTCCAAAACACTGGGGTCCCCTGCTGCAACTGGGCTGCCCTTTCACCAATAGCCTCCTTTCTGTTGTCTTCACGGTGCAAGGCCTCAACTTTCCTCCACGAACCCCTCAATCCTGGGGCTTCCACTGCTACCAGCTGCACCTTCTAGCGGCCTCTCCTGGCCTCTCACAGTGCCAAGCCTCAGCTGCTCTCTGTGACCCCTCATGCCCTCAAAACCACTACCACCGGGATGACGCTTACACTACCAAGTTTGGCGGCCAGTCCAAGGTACAACCTTGGCCACCGAACACAGCTTGCATGTGTTAGCGCTGAACAAACGCTTCCCAGAAGGTAGCACTTCAATGACACTGGTCTCTTCTTAATCAGGGCTGACTCCTCAGCCCCTGCTGAGCAGACATCACAGAGTCTTCACAGAAACGGCCGAGTAGAAACTTCTCAAGCGGGGCCTCTATTATCTGCGTTCCTTCACCACCCTTCTGAACTCTTAGAGAACAGCTCACCGTGATCTCAGCACCCAATGGTTCTTCCAGCCCAAAGTTCCAAAGTCCTTCCACAATCCTCCGCCAAACAGGGTCAGGCCTGTCCGAGTAGTACCCCACTATCCTGGTGCCAGTTTGTCTTAGTTTCGGTTTCTGTTGTAGCTGAAGTTAACTAACTGTTCCTGCCCGGCTCCCACGGAAAACACCATGACCAAAATCAAGTTGTGGAGGAGAGGGTTTATTGGGCTCACACTGTCACATTGCTGTTCATCACTGAAGGAAGTCAGGACAGGAACTCAGACAGGGCAGGATCCTGGAGTCAGGAGCTGATTCGGAGACCATGGAGGGGTGCTGCTTACTGGCTTGCTCAGCCTGCTTTCTTATGGAACCCAGGACCACCAGCCCAGGGGATGGAACCACCCACGATGGGCTGAGCCCTCCCACTTCAATCACTAATTAAGAAAATGCTCTACGGGCTTACGTACAGCTCAGTGTTATGGAGGCGTTTTCTCAGTTGGGGTTCCCTTCTCTCAGATGACTCTAGCCTATGTCAAGTTGTTACAAAATTAGCCAGCAGGATATATTTACATTTAAAGATTTATTTTTATATTTGACTTATGTCTATGCGTCTGTATGTGTGTGTATGTACACGTGTGGGTGTCCGTGGGGGCCAGAATAGGACATTGGGTCCCCTGGAGCTAGAGTTACAGGTGGCGGTGAGCTGTCCAATGTGGGTGCTTGAAACAAAACTGAGGTCTTCTGCAGAAGTAGTATGTGCGTGCTCTTAACTGCTGAGCCGACCCTTCCACCCTGGGATTCTGTTTTGAAATGAGCACAGTGCTCTGGAGACTTAAAACCCAATTCCCTTCAGCACAGAGGCTGTATTGCAGCCCAGGTCAGCACCATGAGACCTGTGTGGCGCGGTAGAAAAGCTTTGGTTGGTCCAGACTTGGTCATGGTGAGCTCAGCTGGGGGATGGTAGGAACCGAAGCAAAAGGACAAAAGACAATTGTGAAGGAAGATGCTTTGCTAGGAAACCTTTCTGACTGGCCATGGTGCCGTGAGCTGAAGCACATGGTACCAGGTTGGCAGTTTCATCCGGGTGCTGAAGGATAGGGTTGGCATCACGGGAATATGTTCTCCAGTGGGGAGCTCTGGGCCCGGAGTGGAGAGTCCCACTGAATCCTTGGGGGACATAATGAAGGGGAGCTGAAAGACACACCCGTGGTCCAGAGACGTGCTCTCTCTGGTCTCGTAGGTGTCCAGCCCATGTTGTTGACTCACCTTGTGTCAGTTCTGACTGGCTCACAGTGGAGAGCCCTTTAAGTAGGGCTCATGCCTCGGTGCCTGCCGATGGGGGAGTGTGGAGTGTGGCGAAAGCCTGGGGTCCAGGACTCCCAGTCTCAGGTGTCTCCTTTCACCATTGGGTAGCAGCCGCGGAAGATAAGCAGAGCTACCGTGGGATGGGAATCTGTGGTAGGCTACAGCGTGAGCCCACAGTACAGCGAGCACAGTGGCTGTACCGTACATACTTTTAACAGATGGACTGCATCTAATGACATCATCCTCCCCTTTCCTCCCTCCACCCCTTCCCTGCACCCCGCTCCCCCACCTCACACTCTCATGTCCATGGCCTATTGTTTTTAATTGTTGTTACATATGTATATACAAACACACATGCATGAATATTCCTAAGTACATCAGCTCATCTGCTCAGTCGGTATGTTGTTACCTGCATGTGTGTGCTCTCAGGGCTGACCACTGGGTATTGGATAGCCGTTTGGGGGCCATTTCTCCCGGTCTTAGCATATTTAGTTCTTTGTCTAGAGTTGAGGAGGATGTTCCCTTCCATACTAGCATGCCCACCGATGTCATCGTTGTTGAGGTCTCGTTTAGGCAGCCATGCTGATGAGTCTCTGCAGATGCAGCAGCTTTGACATTTTCAGCGGACACAGTCTCGTAGAAACCTTCCTATTCCTCTGGCTCTTACGATCTTTTCACCCCATCTTCTGTACAGGAGCTGTGTTGTAGATGTATCGGACCTGGGTATCACATGATCTCTTGTCTTCTGTATTTTGATTGGTTGTGGTTTTCCGTAGAAGTCTGTCGGTGGCAAGGAGGGGTGAGACCTATACTCACCTATGGGTATATGACATATATGTAGAATGTAGTTACCTATACTCATCTATGGGTATATGACATATATATAGAATGTAGTTAGGAATTATAAGTGGTCATTGTAGATCCTCCGAGATCCATGACTTCACCAGCCCTGGGTAGTTGAATAGTTTTCAGTACCAAGAATGATTTCCCTCTTGCTGAACGAGCGTTAAGTCCAACCAGAGGGCTGTACCCTTAGGGATAGCATGCCAGGCTGGTCATTGTTTCAGCTCGTAGACATTAGAGCTGCGTAGGACTATTGATTGCTTCCCTCCCTCGGAGGCTTCCTTTCGTCTTCTGGTACCGTGAGAGTTAGTCCTCAGGTTTCCAGGTCAGTTCCAGCTCAAATCCTCTGGGTCTTGGGTCTGAAGTCCATGGTGTCTTCAGCAAGAGGACTTATCCTCCCTGGAGGGAGGGGTCAATGAAGGGCAGTGGCAATAGGCTGCTTTGGACCAACAGCTCAAAAGGAGCCTTGGTGCTGGACTTTGTGAGATGCTCTTTGGTTCTCGGAGAGGAAGCATTGTCAACCCAGATGGGAAAATTTTATTTAAATTATATATGTATGTACAGATTTACACACACTATAGGGAATTTTAGGTAGATAGATAGTATGATTCCTTAGGACTTTTAAAGACAGTTTTACTGATATTTTACCTTCCTATATTCACTTCTCTTCTCCCTCCCTAATTAAGAGCGCCTTCCCTTTCCTCGATCTTCTCATTTTCCCGTAGGAGTAAATCGTAACTGTGCTCTCTCATTGGGTCTCTGACCCTTTGACGGCTGGATTTTGTGTTTGTTTGTTTTTTGGACAGGGTCTCACTGTACATCTCTGGCTGTCCTTTGATGAGCAAGCATTTCCAGCTGAGTGTGCTGACCATGCCGAAGTAAGGCTGGGAAAACAGAGACTGTTGGTGATTATCACTGAATCCCTGTGTAGTTTTCCTTTATTGCTCTTTTGAGACCAGGTCTGGCAGCTGCTGGTTTTATTCTGGACTCAGGCCATCTTCCTGCCTCAGCTTCCCACTGCTGGGGGGGGGGGGATGTGTCGCCACACCTGGCCTTTAATTTTAGTTTCAATTTTTTAAATTTTGAGATAGACTTTCAAAATTATGTATGATATGTAGCCTAAACTGGCCTGGGATTCTTGGTCCTCATGCCCTCGTCTCCTGAGTATTGATTTTACAAGCATGTGCCACCATACCTGCTTCTAATTATCTTTTGTGGAAGGGTCAGACACCATTTTTTTAAATTTTAGTTTCAAGAACAGAGAAATAAATATTTTAAAAGCTCTCTGAGAATTGGAACGGCAGGGCTGTTACATTTCTTAAAACATGTAAATTTTAGGATCGACAAATTCAAGATAATAGGTACGTGATTCTCATAGCAAAACCGAGGCCTATGCAAAGGCTGTGTTTCAATTTTCTTTCTTTCTAAAAATGAAGGCACCTTTCAAGTTTGGATATGGTTTCCGGCTTCCTTGGGATAAACAGTAAAAATTAATCTTTCACTAGTCAGCTGAAAAGTTATGAAAGAGGTGTGGAAGAGAAGAATATTTCACTTTTTTTTCAGATTTATTTATTTATTATGTATATGGAAGAGGATACCAGATCTCATTACAGATGGTTGTGAGCCACCATGTGGGTGCTGGGAACTGAACTCAGGACCTCTGGAAGAGCAGTCGGTGCTCTTAACCTCTGAGCCATCTCTCCAGCCCCTGCATATTTCACTTCTTTAAAAAAAGATGATTTTATTTTTAGTTATGTATGCCTGTTGTCAGTGTTCTGTGTTTTGAGGGTCAGTTAAGAAAGAGTGTTTGGGGTTGGGGATTTAGCTCTGTGGTAGAGCGCTTGCCTAGCAAGCACAAGGCCCTGGGTTCGATCCTCAGCTCCAAAAACAACAACAACAACAACAAAAAAAAAAAACAAAAAAACAAAAACAAAAAAAACAAAAAAAACAAAAAAAAGAAAGAGTGTTTGTTACTCCAGAATGTAATTCAGGGTTTGCCAAAGCATCAGGGGTTCTGGTGGCTTTGCAAAACCTCTCCCCTCCTCCCCCAGACGGTTTCTCTGTGTAGTTTTGGTGCCTGTCCCGGATCTTGCTCTGGAGACCAGGCTGGCCTCGAACTCACAGAGATCCGCCTGCCTCTGCCTCCCGAGTGCTGGGATTAAAGGCATGAGCCACCACCACCCGGCTGCAAAAGCTTCTTTTATTGTCACACAAATTATACTTCCACCAAGTCAATTTCCGGATACTGGAACCTCTTATCTGGAGTTGTTTGAAGGAACCATTTGCCTTGAGACCTCACAGTTTGCCAGGTTCTCTCGTTACTAAGTTTTGCAAAAGCTCTGGAATTCCCTCAGGAAGAACTCATATAAGAATCGTGGACTTTAAACAAAAGGTAGTTCAAAACCTGGGTGCTGTCACTTTGGACTTCAAGTCTAATGCAATGGCTCTGTGGAATGTCCAGTGTGTCTGTCTACGTGAGTGTAGTGCCTGTGGGAGCCAGAAGAGGGCGTCAGATCCCCAGAGTTTCAGGTGTTTGTGAACTGCCCACCATGGCTGCTGGGAACTGAACTTAGGTCCTTTGGAACAGCAGGCAACTCTAACCACTGAGTCATTTTGTAAGGATTATGTCCTTAATAACATCATCAGCCTGCGATGGCCTCCCAGCCTAAAAAGCTGAAGCTCGCTTGCCCTCTTGTGCGCTCTCTTTCCCTCCGCGTGGTCTCTCTGTCTCTCTGTCTCTGTCTCTCTCCTCCCCCTCCCCCATCCCCTCTCTCTCCCTATAAAGCTCTAAAAAGGTGACCATGGCTCGTGATTCTTCTGCCATGGAAACATCTGTTCGCATGGCTGCCGTCTGCCACTTAACCAGCACATATCTCTGGTCCCTTGAAATGTATTTTAAATTTAATTAAGCAAAACCAGCCAGGACCTTGTTTACAGACTTTTTTTTGTGTGTGTGTGTGATTTTTGCCAATTGGGAATTATTGTTTGGCAGACATTGTTTAGTGCCTCAGAGGATGACATCAGGTTATATTCCCCCAAAATAAGAAAATGGAGGTCTTAATTATGTCTAAGGAGTTTTATATTGAACTAACATGTTACATGGTTTGAGAGTTATATTTAATAATTTTATTTTAACTTTTAGAATGGTAGAAATTAATAAGAGAACAGGAGGTGAAATTAATCTTTTTTAAAAATTTTATTTTGTGTGCATTTGTGTTTTGCCTGTATGTCTGTCTGTGTCAGGGTGTCAGATCCCCTGGGACTGGAGTTACAGACAGCTGTGAGCTGCCATGTGGGTGCTGGGAATGGAACCCAGGTCCTCTGGAAGAGCAGCCAGTGCTCTAACCGCTGAGCCATCTCTCCAGCCCCGGAGAAATGGATCTTAATTTAGGTAATATATAATGGTGTCATGTGATTACATTTTCACACGAAGTGAAAACCACGTTCTCTCCCTTTCCTTAGACCTGTGTGCGGGACAGAGCTGTCCTTTCCATCTTGGCTGTTCGGAACATCAGCAGAGAAGAGGCCCAGAAGGCCGTGGATGAGGTTTTTGAGTCTTGTTTCAATGACCATGAGCCTTTTGGCAGGATCCCACATACTAAGACGTACGCCAGATACGCTCACAGGGACTTTCGGAACCGTGATCGCTATTACTCGAACATATGAAGAAGGTGGCCGTCAGTATCTCTGAACATCAGGACCATGAGGGAAATGAGGTTCTTAGACACAGTGTATACAATGTAAACGATCAGTTAAGCACTGGACACAGTGCAGAAGGTGAGATGTTCCTAGACACAGTGTATACTATGTAAGTGATCAGTTAAGTACTGGACACAGTGCAGAAGGTGAGATGTTCTTAGACACAGTGTATACAATGTAAGTGATCAGTTAAGCACTGGACACAGTGCAGAAGGTGAACTGTGGTTCTTAGACGCAGTGTATACGATGTAAGTGATCACTGCCATACACTGAAAAAGGTGCTGGTTTTATCATTCGACTACAAAAAGTGGATATTGCCTTAAACTGCAAGGCAAAATTGGATGTTTATAGCTAATCATTTAGTAAATAAGGTAAATAAATGGCATTTTCATATTTTCTACAGCATACTTGTTTAATTCTTCAGTTTTGTAATTTGTTCTTACTCTATGAGATTATTTTAAAAGTTGACTATGAAATCTTTGAAGCAATGCCCCTGTGTGATGGTGGTGGGAGATCAAAGTATTTCATACAGTGCGATGGTCACATTATAGGACATTTGTGAGATGTTGTCATGATCAAAAAACAAAGAATGAAAGTTGGGAATAATTCATCCAAGGTCAGTGTCATTTTCTCTCTGTTCATTGTATGTGTGTGGGCACTTTATGACTTAATTTCCTGGGACAGTCTGATAATTAGATACTTACATTTCTTTTAGATTTTATTTTTTATTTTATGTATATGGGTGTTTTGTCCATATGTATGTCTGTGTATTATGTGCTTGCCTAGTACCTGAGGAGGCCAGAAGAGGGCCTTGGATCCCCTAGAACTAGATTTATAGATGACTATCCATTGTGTGGGTACTGGGAATTGAACTCAGGTCCTTTTGGAGAGCAACCAGTGCTCTTAACGGCTGAGCTATCTCTCTAGTTCCCCTTACTAGACTTTTTAAAACATTAAGGTACTATATTCAACCTATAATGCAATTTAGTTTAATTTTTATATATTTATAAATTTTTATATAATAATTTTTAAATATTTTGTTAATTTACATATCTGAATTTTAGATACAGAAAACGTCTTTCTAGCCAGTGTGATGATATGCATAGAATCCTAGACATTGGAAGGTGGAGGCAGGAGGATCAGGAATAAAAGGCCAGTGTTGGCCATATAGTGAGTCCAAGACTAAGGTGGCCTACGTGAGACTTTGTCTCAAAGGGAAAAAGAGAACATTGTCCTCTCAGCCACACTTCCACCGATTAAGTCTGGACTGAGACGTCCGTGAATATGGCTGAGTAGAGAATGCATGTGGTGGGATCTTTCCAACTACAATGGAAACTCTGCAGTCAGATTTTTTCTTAGTGTGTATTTGTGTACAAAGCGCCAGGCTTCATAGTGACATTTTCACTCAGTTGTGTGCTGTGGCCACATTCTCCCCCATAACTGTCTCCTGTTTCCTGGGATTCATTCCTCTTCCTACTTAGTTCTACCCACCCCCGACACACACACGTACTCACACTCTCTTTAGCTTCCACATGTGAGAGAACACATGTTTTTATGAATCTGACTGATTTTGTTAAATTTGCTGCTTCTCCAGCATCTGTCCACTTTCCAGCAAATGATGGAATTTCACCCTTTCTGGCTCTTTTAAACCGTCTGCACTGCACCTATACCGCACCCACCTTAACCCCTTTCCTGTGGTGACAGGCTGTTCCGTTACAGGCTCTGAGGGGCAATGCTGCAGTAACCATGCATCTAGTGTGGCGGCTCAGCTCTGTTGGGCGTGTGTGTGCCCAGGAGTGGTGTTCTGCTTTATGGTGATTCTGCTTTTAGTTTCCGAGGAACCCCATACTGGTTTCCATAGTGGCCGCACTGGTTCATACTTCCTGCAGGGTCTGAGGGATCCCGCCCCGCCCCCATCTTGAACTAACTCTCTCCAGCATTTGCTTGTATTTTAAAGGTGTATTTTAAGTTATGTGCGTGCGTCTGTGTGTCTGTGTGCACATGAGTGCAGATGTCTCTGGAGACCAGAAGAGGGCACCAGATCCCCCAGAGCTGGCATTACAGGGGTGGGAACTGCCTGACATGGGTACTGGGAACAACACTTTAAAGGTTTAGATTTTAAAGTCTCATTGGAGACTTATGGCAATCTCTTAACTGTAACCCCTGTAAAATCAAAATCAAAAAGCAGATCACATACTTCCAATACAGGATATGCATTGCCATTCCAAAAGGGAGGAAAAGGAGCTCAGTGAGGAAATACTGGGCCAAAGCAGGACTGAAAACCAGCTGAGCAAACTCCAAACTCGGCATCTCCATGTGTGATGTCCAAACGCTCTTCAGATCTCCAACTCCATTCAACTTTGTTGACTGCAACACACTTCCTTCTCTTGGGCTGGTTCCACTCCCTGTTAGCAGGTCTTGGCAGGCATCCCGTGGCTCTGACATCTCCAACATCTCGGGGTCTCCAATGAGATCTAGGCTTCACACAATGGCTTCTCTGGGCCTCCATGCAGGGACATCCCTGACACATTGGCCTCAGCGGCTTTCCCTAGCTGCAGAGGGAGATTCCACAACCCCTTTCTTGTAACCGTGACTCTAAAGCCAGAGCCTTGTGGCTGAAGCTGCCAAGGTTTGCTGCTTGCTGGGGTTGGAACACGGCCCCCTCGTTCAGTTACATTTTCGTTTCTGTTTTTCAATGGTTTCCTTCACTGCTTAAGCTTTTTAGTTCGTTTCACAAGTTGGAGGCTTAGCTGGGTAGGATCTTGCCCTGAGGTCACCACTCCCTATATTCCATTTAGCGTTCAGACTTTCCTTTAAACATTTTATCTCCTTGAGCACTGGATTCAGCTCCATTCCACTTCCTGGTGCTCCTTTTCTCCTCAAACTGTACATGTGATTTTTCTCTTTGCCTACTTCTTTTCATTGTAGATTAAGAGTGGCCACTAATAGCCACACGACACAGTCAGTAACACGCTGCTTGAAATCTCTGCCAACACCACGAATCCAAAACGCTTCAATTTAGCCTCAGGCAGATATTTTTTGAACAGGGACCTGAAGCAGCCACATTCTTTAACAGATTGTCACAAGAGCAGTCTCCAGACTTCTCACAAGTATCCTTCCCCTTTGAAACTTCTTGCACTGGGCCCCCATGGTTCAAATTGCCCTCTGTACTGTCTTCCATGCGTCTACTAGTATGACTCATTCAGCCCTACTTAACATGTTCCACAGCTTTCCTAATGCAAAGTCTCAAAGTCCGCATTCTGTGGACAAGCATCAGGGTCAAGCCGGTCACAGCAACACTCTGGTCCAACTCTTGGTGTTCTGTTGCCGTGAAGAGACACCACGACCACCTTGGCAGGGTCCTGTGCTGTTCCCTTTGGGGGGAGGGGGTGAGTAGGCGCAGAGTCAATGACACAGACTCTGGGGGGGATGTCGAAACAACAAGCTCAGTTTATTCAGGAAGAGGCAAGCCTTATATACCCTCCACCACACCCTGGGGAAGGTCTGATGAATATGCATCTGCTGGTGTGACATGGCTGCCTCTCATTGGTCCAGGTCATCTCAGATCATGTCTCAGCTGCTGTTGCTGAGGCCCTTAGGCAGACCCAGGTTGGCTCTCGGGGAGTATCTTATTACTGGTTTGGACCTGCTGGCGCTCAGGCTTGTTAGGGCCGAGTCATCCCACAGACCACCACAACTCTTATAAAGAAAACACTTAATTGGGGCTTGCTTGCGTTTTCAGAGGTTTAGTCCATTGTCATTAGCAGGAGCATGCAGGCAGACACGGTCCTGGAGAAGTAACTGAGAATTCTACATCTGGATCCACAGGCAGCGGGAAGAGAGAGACACTGGGCCTGGTGTGGGCTTTTGAAACCTCAGAGCCCACCCCCAGTGACACTCCTCCAACAAGGCCACACCCACAAGGCCACACCCCCGAATCCTTTTCAAATAGTGCCGTTGCCTGTTCATCAAACGTTCAAATCTGTGAGCCTATGGGGGCCGTTCTCATCCAAACTATAACAAGCATCTTAAAGGTCTTATTAATAAAAACAAACCTGGAGCCAGGTACTGGGGCCAACGGTGGAAGATCAGAGAAGCAGAACTAGCCACATCCTCACCTCGCCAATTCCTCAGTTGATCCCGTTTCCTCAGACTGGAAGCCTCTAAGTCCTCATTCAGAATGAATCTCAGCTGAACTGCTGCTAAATGCCTAAAAGCTTAACCAGCCTAGTTCCTGGTCCTCACACCTTATATACCTTCCGGCTTCCTGCCATCACTTCCTGGGATTAAAGGCGTGTGTCACCATGCCTGTCTCTTTCCAATGTGGCTTTGAACTCACAGAGATCCAGACAGATCTCTGTCTCTGGAATGCTAGGATTAAAGGTGTGTGAGCCACCATTTTCTGGCCTCTGTATCTAGTGGCTGTTCTGCTCTGTGACCCTGGATAAGTTTATTAGGGTGCACAATATTTTGGAGAACATAATACCACCACATTTACTGCAGACCCTTCCCCTTCCTCCTGGGTCATCTTCCCTGGAGGAAACTATTTTTAGTTTATTGTGTTTATGTCCACAGATTTTTCTGAACATTTATAAACATCTGTGGACATTTTACCTTCCTCTCCTTCCCCTTGTCTCTGGTTTTTTGAGACAGGGTCTCACTATATGGCTTTGACTGACCTGGAGCTTGCCATGCAGACCAGGCTGGCTTTGAACTCACAGAGACCCGCCTGCCTCTGCCTTCTGAGAGCCTGGGCTAAAGGCGTGCACCAGCATGCCCTGCCCTCTGTTTCTTTTAGAAGTTAAAATATACTCTCTTTTTTTCCCTACTACGATTGTACTTTTATTATTGTACCTTTATAGTTTTGTGTATCTGAAAAATATGACACATTTGTATATGTAACATAACATTTTGATGTCTTAGAGACAACATCTCATAATAATTAAAAACTTTGTTTTTTTGGGGAAAAAAGGCTATTTCTTTTCATGTGATTTCCAGGTGAACTTTAGAGTTTTCTTCTTTTTCTTTTTTAAAACACGGGATATTGCCGGGCGTTGGTGGCGCACGCCTTTAATCCCAGCACTCGGGAGAAGAGCGGATCTCTGTGAGTTCGAGGCCAGCCTGGGCTACCAAGTGAGCTCCAGGAAAGGCGCAAAGCTACACAGAGAAACCCTGTCTCGAAAAAAAAAAAAAAAAAAAAAAACACGGGATAGGAAACGGGCAGTGTAGGAGGGTGAAGAAGGCAGTTAGAGGCGTGAAGATATTATTTATTTTTCTTTTATATGTAGAGTATTTTGCCTGCGTGTATCTGGCTTCCCAGGTCACTGCACTCATATGTTACACAAACATACATGCATAAAAAATCTTAAGGGATTGGGGATTTAGCTCAGTGGTAGAGCGCTTGCCTAGCAAGTGCAAGGCCCTGGGTTCGGTCCGGAAAAAAAAATCTTAAAAACCTATTAAAATTCACATTACTATTAGAATGCATTGCTCTTGTTGTTCAGATATATATTTTTTATGAAACACTTTCTTTTTAAAAAAATTATTATTTTATTTATATGTATTTATTTATTATGTATGCAGCATTCTGCCTGTATGTGTCCCTGCAGGCCAGAAGAGGGCACCAGATCTCATTACAGATGGTTGTGAGCCACCATGTGGTTGCTGGGAATTGAACTCAGGACCTCTGGAAGAGCAGCTAGTGCTCTTAACCTCTGAGCCATCTCTCCAGCCCATTGTTGTTCAGATATTATAAATTAAAAACATTAAAAAAATTCAAGGGCAGTATTATCAACACAAATGAACATGCATTAATTATACACTCATGGTATTGCTCTGAAGTGGGAGTTTAATGAAGAAATCACTAGGTTTGGTGCCTCTTGTCTGAATACCTCTATCCCCATGAGAAGGAGGTTGGACGGTAGAAACAGCATGGTCTGATGGCCGTGCACTAGAATCACCGTCTGATGCTTTACTCTGTCCATCCTTCTCCCCGAGGGCAGACATGAACAGGACACAGGTTTCCTCATTGCTTCATGATGAAGTTTCAGCAAAGACTGTGGCTGTACCAACTAAAAACGCTTGATGGTAGAAGAATCTCAGGCATTTAGAAAACAGCAGTATAAAGAGTATCCTTCCCCTTGTTCCTCAGGTGTGGAAACTATGTAACTCACCAGCATCTTCCTGTGCTCACCCTCCCTGCTCAGGTATTTCTAAGGTAACTTTCACATACACTAATGGGCCAAATACAGTCTGAGTTGACAGCGGTTGATTCCCAACATAATAAAGATAGAAGACGTTTTCATCCTCTCAGAATCCTTCGTTTCTCTGTTCCACCCTGCAGGAACCCTTTGTTCTGATTTATTTCACCATAGATTAATTTTGCCAATCCTAGAATTTCATATACTTGGAATCACTTCTCTCTCTCTCTCTCTCTCTCTCTCTCTCTCTCTCTCTCTCTCTCTCTCTCTCTCTCTCTCGTCTTACTATGTAGCCAGGTTGGCCTGGAACTAAATAAATCACCTGCCTCTGCCTCCAGAGTGCTAGGATTAAAGATGCATGCCACTAGCCCAGCAGTGTGCTCCCTTTTTGTATGTGGTTTCTTTTGCTCAAAATGTTTGCGAACCTTCATCTTATTGCATGTACCAGGAACTCCCTTATCTTGCAGGGAGAATTCTGTGATATAAGTAGATCACCAAGTGTTTGTTGGTACTTCCGTGTGTAGGCATTGGGTTTTTCCTAGCCATTTGGTGGTATAAACACACCTCATGAATCAAAGAGAGAGGGTCTGTTTTAGCTCACAGTTCAAGGCACTGTCCGTCATGGTGGGAAAGTTAAGTCATCAGGAGCTTGAAGCAGCTGGGTCACATTGCATCCACAATCAGGAATGGAGGATAATGAGTGCATGCCACTATCCTGCTCACTTTTTGTAGTTATACAGTGCAAGA
This sequence comes from Peromyscus leucopus, assembly GCF_004664715.2. Lineage (NCBI taxonomy): Eukaryota > Metazoa > Chordata > Mammalia > Rodentia > Cricetidae > Peromyscus > Peromyscus leucopus. Next base: position 3,650,973 of record NC_051078.1, read on the forward strand.
TCCCAGCCAGGGAATGGAGCTGCCAATGTGGTTAAATCTTCCCACTTCAATTAATGCATGTGTATTAGCCACATGGGGCTAGTAGTCATCCTCCTGGGCATCTAGAGGCCAGTCTTGGAATTATGGATGGAGCTATCACTTTATGCTACTAGGTGAAATGTAAGAACAAAGGGACAGAATGGGAAAGGAAGAGTGTCAGAGGTTGATAACTGGTAGGTGACAACATCTAAGCTTGTGTGGTGGTTTGACTAGGTATGGCCCACATAGACTCATGTGTTGAATACTTGGCCCACAGGGAGTGGCACTATTAGGAAGTGTGGCCTTGTTGGAGTAGGTGTGGTCATATTGGAGGAAGTGTGTCACTTTGAGGGTGGGCTTTGAGGTCTTCTATTCTCAAGCCTATGCCCAGGATGGCTCATAGTCTCCTGCTGCTGTCTGAGGATCAAGATGTAGCACTCTTAGCTCCTTCTCCAGCACCATGTCTGCCTGTGTGCCACCATGCATCTCACTGTGATGATAATGGTCTAAACCTCCTAACCTGGAAGCCAGACTGTTGTTGTTGGTTGTTTTTACTCTTTTAGGGGGGCCCGCCACCCAGCTCCCAAACAAATCACACATGGAGGCTTATTTTTTTTTTTTTTTTGAGACAGGGTTTCTCTGTGTAGTTTTGGTGCCTGTCCTGGATCTCGCTCTGTAGACCAGGCTGGCCTCCAACTCACAGAGATCCACCTGGCTCTACCTCCTGAGTGCTCCCGAGTGCTCCTGAGTGCTGGGATTAAAGGCGTGCACCACCACTGCCAGGCAGAGGCTTATTATTAATTATAAATGCCTGGCCTTAGTTTAGCCTGTTTCTTGTCAGCCTTTCTTAACCTAAATTAGCCCATCTATCTTTTGCCTCTGGGTTTTTACCTTTTCTTACTTCTGTAGTCTTACTTCCACACTTGCTGTGTAGTTGGGTGGCTGGCCCCTGGAGTCCTCCACCTTCTCTGGCTACTTCTCTCCTCCTAGATTTCTCCTTCTTTATATTCTCTCTGCCTGCCAGCCCCGCCTATCCTTTCTCCTGCCTTGCTATTGGCCATTCAGCTCTTTATTAGCTAAACATCAGGTGTTTTAGACAGGCACAGTAACACAACTTCACAGAGTTAAACAAATGCAACATAAAAGTAACACACCTTAAAATAATATTCTACAATATTAGGCCCAATTAAATGTTTTCCTTTAAAGATTTTATTTATTTATTATGTATACAGTGTTCTGCCTGCACACTAGAAGAGGGCATCAGATCTCACTACAGATGGTTGTGAGCCACCATGTGGGTGCTGGGACTTGAACTCAGGACCTCTGGAAGAGCAGCCAGTGCTCTCAACCGATGAGCCATTTCTCCAGCCCAGATGTTTTCCTTTATAAGAGTTGCCACAGTCATGGTGTCTCTTCATAGTGTTAGAAACCCTAACTAAGACAGGTTGTGTCTGGGAAGGAAGAATTGGAAAGAATATGGTTATTGAGGCCTCAATTGAGTGATGTTCTTTAAGAGAGCTCCAAGAGAGGGAATGGTTGATGATAATTTACTAATAGCATTAATTATCACTGGCTGAGTCATTCAGATCACAAATGAAAATAGCCCTTTCACATGGTGCTTGTGTGCTTCAAGGAAGCTTGTGACTCTAGAGCTTGTAGGTGGACTTTTTTTTTGGTAGCTTTGCACCTTTCCTGGAACTCACTTGGTAGCCCAGGCTGGCCTCGAACTCACAGAGATCTGCCTGGCTCTGCCTCCCGAGTGCTGGGATTAAAGGCGTGTGCCACCACCGCCCGGCAATAGGTGGACTTTTCTATCCCGCCAGCCAGTCCAAATCACAACATGGAGACAATTATAAATGCTTGGCCGATAGCTCAGGCTTGTTACTAACCAGCTCTTACAACTTAAATTAACCCATATTTCTTATCTAAGTTCTACCACGTGGCTCATGGCTTGTTATCTCATTTTCTACACGTCCTGCTTCCTCTGTGTCTGGCTCATGACTCTGAGACTCTGCCCTTCTTCTTAGTGGTCTCTCTGCCCTGGAAATCCTGTCTAGCAATAGGCCAGTCAGCTCTTTATTGACCAATGAGAGTGATACATTTTTACAGTGTACTAAGATTGTTCCACAGCAGGAGGTGGTGGGCTGAGGAGGCTGGAATAACGGGGGTTTGAGGTACAGTGACTCCTTTGCCATCACTGATAAATGAAACAAGTGCTTAAGGCAAGAATATTACACGCTCAGTCCTTGTGACTAATTCTGGGGATTTCCAGTGTGATGCGACACTTTTGGACACTGGTTCCTCTGAAACATTGTTGGAAGATTCACGATGCGTACATCCTTATTAGAATGTTAACATATGGGTCAAATTGATGGGTTTTGAACCCAAATGATCAAGTAGTTCATTTAATCATATTAGCCAAATTGGTTTTAAACCAGTGGCATTATTTGCGGTGCTTAAGAAGTCATTATTCTCCAACCGAGCGGATAAATGGGTCACCTTGGGATTTGCAGCTGGGGTTTTCTTTTATGACAGTGTACTGGGGTCTGAGTCATTTGTCCCAAAGAGACTCTCTCAGCAAAGGTTCGCCAGACCTGTCTTGATTAATTTCTCAAAACCACATGAGGAAACTTACCAATTACGCTTTCCAGGGTTGATTTGATCAGCCTCACATGGCTGCACAGTCTGCACAGGTCGGAGCTCCGATGGATCAAAATGGTTAAGAAACGCCTGACGGAAACGATCCGCGAACCGACTTCTAATATGACTTAAGCTTATGTGGTTTAGATGGCTGTATCTTTGAGATGCGGGATGTAGAATTATCTCATGCAAATCCTGACACCGTTTCTGAAGAAGCAGCCGAGGAGCAGCACTAACTCTTTTTTTCGACAGAAGAAGATGGAATGACAGAGAACATCAAAGCAGCGGAAGATAACACAGGGAACCCGCTGCAGGACTATCAAGATTTTCTATCCTGTCCGCTTACGTCCTCCATTTCTACATAGTATGACAGTAATGAGGTTGCAATATGCATTTTCAGTCCACACAGATGTTATTACTTCACATTACAACAAATTACCTTTTTTTTTGCCTCCCTAGGCTCTTGCTGACCAAGTGGAACCCATGGCCCAACAGCATCAGTATCAACTAGCAGCTGGTTAGAAATACTCAGAATGTACTAAGTCAGTGTGCTTTGATTCACACTCAGACATCAGAATCGAGAAGCCCTCCTTGAAGGACCTTGACAGCCCCGAGAGTGGATTCCCTTCCTGTACGCATATCCCCCCCGTCACACTCACTTTTGAGCACAGGAATCTTTGAACTTCTGGCCTCATGGATCTTATGTAACTCAACAGGTGGGCTGGGCATCCTAGAGTTTTAAGGCTCCCATGTGTGATTTTAGGGGTGCAGACTTGAAGGGCACTGGTTCTTGGGGGTACGCCTCCTTCCAAAAATGTACCACTCTTTAAACTTTTATACAGGTTTTATACAACACCTGTGTTGTATGAAGAACCAGAGTTCAGGATTCTTCTCATCCTACCCATCCATTCATTAAATAACTTTAAGGACAAATGTGTTTAATCTCATGTCTGGCTGATCCTCCTAATTCAATTAGATCTTGTATGTTAAAGTCTGCTTGATGTCTCACAAAACATGAGGGGATAAATGGAAAATAAAGGGAGACATGCTTTGTTTTTATTCTTTATTAAGATGAGCTAAAGCCAGGCGGTGGCGGCGGCACAAGCCTTTAATCCCAGCACTCGGGAGGCAGAGCCAGGCCAACCTGGGCTACCAAGTGAGTTTCAGGAAATGCGCAAATCTACACAGAGAAACCCTGTCTTGAAAAACCAAAAACAACAACAACAACAACAAAAAAATATTAGCTAAATACTCCGATTATCAGAAGAGAATTCTGAAATTCAGAGGACACATGAAGAGGCTAGTGTATCAGACAAGAATAGAGAAAATCCAGTAAAACTGGAATTTTAGATAGACAGGGAATGCTTTTTATTCAATAACGTAGCTTTTGGTTAGATTGAGAGGATTTCCTCTAATGCAGGCTGGCGTTGAACTTAACTGTGTAGCCCAGGCTGCTGTCAAGCTTGGAATCCTCCTGCCTCAGAATCCCAAGTAGCTAGACATACTGAACCTGGCTTAACTTTTTTCTTTCTTTTTGACAGGTCTCTGTGTAGCCCTGGCTACCCTAGAACTCCCTATGTAGACTAAGCTTGTCTTGAACTCACAGAGATCCACACCTCTCTGCCTCCTGAGTGCTGGGATTAAAGGTGTGCACCACCAGGCCTGGCAACTTTGTATCTTTTTTTTTTTAAGATTTATTTTATGTTATGTGTTTGCCTGAGCATATGCATGTGCACCATATGCATGCATTGCCCACAAAGGCCAGAAGAGGTCATCAGATCTCCCTGGAACTGGAGTTACAGACAGTCGTGAGCCTCCATAGGGGTGCTGGGAACTGAGCCTGGGTCCTCTGTGAGGGCAGCAGGTGCCCTGAACTGCCGAGCCACCTCTCCAGCCCCAACTTTGTATTTTTAATAAGTTGTATTTATTATAAGTAAGTCCTATGAAAGCACGTGGAGCATGTGTATGAATGTTAAATATGGCAACTCCGAGAAATAAGCCATGTAAAATGAAGACTAAAATATATATAATGAATACAATTTGAACCTCTATGATGTGTTATCAGGATGCCCACATAAAATACCTTTTATGGGACTTTTTTTTTTTTTTTTTTTTTCCGAGACAGGGTTTCCCTGTGTAGCTTTGCGCCTTTCCTGGATCTCGCTCTGTAGCCCAGGCTGGCCTCGAACTCACAAAGATCCGCCTGGTTCTGCCTCCCGAGTGCTGGGATTAAAGGCGTGCGCCACCACCGCCTGGCGGAACTTTTTTTTTAAGGAGGCAGGATCCCAGTCTTACAGGACCACAGTCACATTCAGAAACTCACAGACATCTCAGGCACCGTGTTGCCTCTGCCATCCAAGTTGCTAGGATTACACACCCAGCCCGGACATATAAAGAATAGTGTATACTCCATGATCTCAGCCCAACAAGAAATCTCTGAGTACTTTTGACCGAGAAATCTCTTTGAGATGAGGGCGAAACAAAAGAGCAAGTTTATGCATTCTGATTGCCATTCCTTATGTGCGAAATAAACCAAAACAATAACGTTACCACCCGCTCCGCCGCGTTGAAGAGGGGAAAAAACCAGAAATAGAACGCAGGGAGAATGAGCTGTTGGGAACGCATTCGAGCAGCAGAGGGCGCAAGTGCACCGCCGATGAGCTCCCAGTCACGCCCGCCGGGGTCATTTTCGCAAGGCTCTGTACGTGCAGCTCAAATTTTATTTAAATATTTATTCGAATCAACTTTGGCATGCAGCGGTGCAAAAACAGATTAGAAACTAAATGCGGGCCTAGTATACTCCCCAGCGTTTGCATTTCCCTAAATGATATATTGCTTTTGCTTAAACTCCTTGGCTTAGGAAGTCCTTCAGCTGGCAGCTGGCAGACCTGTGCTTCCGGTTTAGGCTTCAATCCCGGCGGTTTTGTTTTTTTTCTCTCTCGGATCTTGGGCTGTGTGTGAGAGAGGCAGGGATGGGTGGGGATTTATCAAGGTAAGGAAGCGAAAGTCCCAGGCAGGCTGGGACGGGCTCCCGAACTACAGCAGGAGTCAAACGTGACAGTTCTGCCCCCAGGCACAAAGCCATACAGAGAGTGTCTGAGTCGGGATGACTTAACTTCCCCAGACAGGCGTTCAGGTTGGCTTTCTTAGTGCGAGCCGGGGAACAACGAGGGCGGATTCCTAGAAACGCATTTGTGGGTGCTTTTGTCTTGGTGCAAACAGCATAGGGTGTACTCAACACAGCCTCCTCCGCGGCACAGCCTACGTCCCGCCCAGGGCTGTGGCTTCCAAGCCACAGACTTGTACAGCGTATTGCGTGATTTAACTCTGTACTCTGCTGAAACACAATGGTTATGTGTTTGCATAGGAAAGCATTTCTAAATACAGAAAAGGTACACCAGACACGGGACTTTAAAATTTATAATCATTTTTGAAATGACAATATCATTACATCATTTCTTCCCTCCAACCTCTCTGACGTACCAAGCGCCTTGCTCTCTCTCAAATTCATTTCTTTGTTGTTACATATATACGTGTGTGTGTGTGTGTGTGTGTGTGTGTGTGTGAATTCCTAAATACATAATACAACCTGCTCAGTCCATACCATGTGACCTGGATGCCGAATGACATGATCTCAGGGCTGATCACTTGGCATTGGGAAGCCAGTCATGAGGATTTACCGTGGGGGAGACCATTTCTTCAGCTCTCAGTGTTCCCTAGTCGCCGGTGGTTCTCTGTCTGGGGTGGGGGTCCTGTGGGCGTCCCCCCCCTGCACGCTGGCATGTCTGTTACCATCATCCTTGTTCAGGTCTTATGTAGGTAGCCATGTTGTTGGGAGTGTGAGGGCGCAGCCCCTCCGACATTTCTAGGAGACACGATCTCATGGAAAACGTCTGTCCCTCCGGCCCTCACAGTCTTCCTGTCTCACAGTCTTCCTGTCTCTTCTTCTGCAATGATCCCCGAGGCTTAGGTACAGGAATTGTGTTGTAGATGGATCAGCTGGAACTGGACACCACACGGTCTCTTGTTCTCTGCACCCTGATGGGTTGTAGTTTTCGGTAATGGTTTCCGTCTGTTGGGAAGAGACGTTTCTTTGATGAGAGGTGAGAGCTGTGTGTATCTGTGCATCTACGAATAAGGATTTCTCAGTTCTTTATAATCCGATGGGGTCATCTTCCTTTTTTTTCTTTTGTTTTCTTTTTTGAGACTTGTGGGTCTATACAACATTTTTTTTTTTAATTCATCTATTGGTGGATGTCTAGGTTGATTCCATAACGTGGCTGTTGTGAATAGTTCCTCAATACAGATGGCTGCAGAAGTATGCCTAGTATACACTGACTGGGGTCTGAGAAAACAGAGCCTTCAGCATCCCAGGATCTAAGACAACAGCAGCAGTATAGTTGGATCCCACGGCAGCTCTGCTGTTGGCTTTTGTTTCCTCTCTTTGTTTTTAATAGAACAGTCGTCAATATTGCAAAGCGTTTACCTTCTGTGGGGTACATTTGAGAAACATGGGTCTACTGAGTAAAGATGTGGATAACGTTCTCTGTAGGAGTTCAAAGGAGATCATGAGATCATCCTATTAGAGAACATGCATTCAACCCCTTTATGGGTGTTAGGCTAGGAACTAGAGATGTGAGACAGGTTCTGTTTCAGGGAGGGGAGTCTATAGTTTAAATGAGGAGGAGGCCTCTGTGGTTTGAACGAGAGCGTGGCTGTGGTTTGAAGGGGAGCACGGATTCAGCTCCCGCGATGTTTCAGCATTTTTTAAGGAGAAGATGGTGATAACTGTGGGGACCTCTAAGTCGGCTCAAGACACCCCAAGACCAAGTTCTCAGCACAAAGGAGATTTATTTGCCCCAGAGGGACAGAGGGCAGGGCTAAGGGACAAAGACAGGAGATAGAGGATGAGGGAGAAGGGGGAGGGAGCAAGGGAGAGGAGGACGGGGTGTGTGTGTGTGTGGGGGCACAGACAGGACAAAGGACTTCCTCTGGATAGAGAGGAGACAGATGTGGCCCATAGGCAAATGGCGGTTTGTAAAGGTTAAAGGGGGAATCCCGTGCTGGGATGAGGTCTTTAATTTTAATTGGGCATGTTAATTCGGTGAGCCAAAGGGGGCTTTTGATTGCTGGACTTCAATACTTTGATAGCTGGACCTTGGTAGTCAGCCTCAGGAGGAGGAAGTGGTCAAATAAGGGATGGACCTTGGGGGCTAGTTTCAGGAATGTAATCTAACATGTTTTTTTTTTTTTTTTTTTTTTTTTTTTTTTTTTTTTTTTTTTTTTTTTTTTTTTTTTTTTTTTTTAAACAAGGGAGAGGGAATGGGGGAGAAGGGCAGGGCCTGACAGAGTTTTGATTGCCAGGCCTGGGCCGGTTAGAGTCCCTTCAAGGACAGACAGCCAACTTGCCGCTGATTTCTTAATATGGCATTCTGATTTGCTCTCCTGTCGAACCAATTACTGTTTTCTTTCATCAATCCAGTATCCCTCAGCTGCTATGAAGAAAGGAGATGCAAACACTGGATTTGAATAAAGAGCCACCACTGAGACTCACATGCTAGGAAACCCGGTTTTCTCCTTTTTACACAGGTGTGTGTGGACGCACACAGGATCTCATCATTTTCAGTGCATCACATCCTCGAGTCATTTGGCGGATAAAGCACATGAGGGCTTGCAGACATTCTTTTAGGAAGAATTATTATTTATTGTTACTGTTTGTGTGTGTGTGGACATTCGTGCGGAGGTCAGAAGACAGGTCCGTGGAGCTGTCCGTCTTTCTGCAGGTTTCGGGGATTGAACCTGGGCCATTAGGTTTGCCTGATGAGTGCATTACTGGCTGAGCCGACTTACCGGCCCAATGTGTGCACATTCTTGTCAGACAATTGGTCAAAGGATTCTGAGTTTAAAGAACAGACACTTGTGGGCATTTTCTAGTCATACTGGTGTCGTGCGAGTTACCACTAGCCACAAGTCTTTGGCATTTTGGTCTGCCTAGTCTTTTGCCAACTTGACACACAAACTAGAGTTATCTGAAAGGAGGGAACCTCTGTGAGGAAATGCTGCCGTAAGATCCAGCTGTAAGGCATTTTCTTAATTAGTGATTCATGGGGGAGGGCCTGGTCCACTGTGGGTGGGTGCTATCCCTGGGCTGGTGGCTCTGAGTTCTATAACAAATCAGGCTGAGCAAGCCAGGTGAAACAAGCCAGTAATTAGCACCTCTCCATGGCCTCTGCATCAGCTCCTGCCTCCAGGATCCAGCTCTGTTTGAGTTCCTGTCCTGACATCCTTAGATGAGGAACAGTAATGTTGAAGTGTAAGCCAAATAAACCCTTTCCTCCCCAACTTGGTGTTTGGTCACAGCAATAGAGACCCTAATTAAGCTACCACAGTTAGTTAATCTTTCATTCTATCGGGCATGATAAATTTAATTCAATAGTTATATACATTTTGATTGGCTTTGAAAGTTATAAATTTATAAACTCAAGTTCCATTTGCTTTTGGGATACCATCTTACAAGGACTCCAATTTGCAGTAAGGCTCGTTAAGGAAGGGAATGGCTCAGGTGCCTTTAGCCTACTGGCTATGGATGGGTTAGGACTTCTGTTGGTCTTTTCTGTGTCGAACACAGATTGCAAGCCTAGCGCCACTTTGAGATCTTTGGCAGCAGTTAAATCTGCAGCTCACACATGATTGAGCCTGTATGATAATGAGTATTCAGAGACGGGTAATACCTGGGGGGCACTCACCAACCTAAGACAGAGCGCCTGTGTGACTGAGGTAGGCGTCTCTATGATGGGTAAGGTGACCTGCTGATGTCCCACACAACCTAAGTCAGAAGCTCATTTTTTAGTAAAAGGGGGACCTGTAGGGCCCTAGTCCCCGTTTTGGGTAACTGTTGCCTTGCTTGCTGACCTTTACCTTGATATCTTCCCTATGCTAATTCCCTGGTGGGTTCCACCCTCCTGAGTGCTTAAGGGAAGTTCCTTGTCTGTGTATCCTGCATATTGGGCTTTAGATGCAAGATTGTAAAACATCTGTAGCGAACTTCTGCCCTCCGGGGTTCTCCCATTGTGCTGTAAGCCTGTATTTAAGACCTCCTCCCTCCTTCAATAAATGGCATTCGGCATAAAAAAAAAAACCAACAACAAACCAAATTACAACGCAGTAACCAGACTTCATGGGAGAATCCATGATAGCCAGCCAGACCTCCTCCAAGAATATAGAAAGCATTCAACATTATGTAAAACCCTGTAACAATGCAGGATTTTTTCTTTTGTTCTTTCTCTGTTGTAGAATATTATTTTAAGGTGTGTTACTTTTGTTTATATTGCATTTGTTTAACTCTGTGAAGCTGTGATACTGTGTCTGTCTAAAACACCTAATAGTTTAATAAAGAACTGAATGGCCAATAAAAAAAAAAAGACACCTTTCTTCTCCAGAGCTGTGATGATATTCACCCTATTCTAGTACCTTTTCTCCAAGAAAAAAATATTTTTTCAAGATGAGCTTGCAGGCTGCCCTGGAACTTGCAGTTTTCTTCTCCTCATCTCTAGTAGAGCACTAGTGTTACAGGTGTGAGGGACCTTTGAAAAGCCTCATCAAGCAATGTAGTATAATACTGTCAACCGGGGAAATGGAATTAATTCATAGTTACGCCGTTGATAGAAGAGTTAGAAGTGAAACACTCAGCAGAGACTGGATATACAAAAGGACCTGTGTTGCTGGAGGACTTCTCTCCAGGTTCCCCAAGCCCCGCAGTCCCACAATCCACTTATAAAATAATCACTCAGATGCTTATATCACTTATAAACTGTATGGCCGTGGCAGGCTTCTTGTTAATTGTTTTTTTATCTTAAATTAACCCATTTCTATAAATCTATACCTTGCCACGTGGATGGTGGCTTACCGGCGTCTTCACATGCTGCTTGTCCTGGCGATGGCTGCAGTGTCTCCCCCTCAGCCTTCTACTTCTCACAATTCTCCTCTCTCCTTGTCCCACCTACTTCCTGCCTGGCCACCTACTTCCTGCCTGGTCACTGGCCATCAGTGTTTTATTTATATAGAATGATATCCACAGCAGACCTGTTGAAAGCAATGGACAATCTTCTAGACGACTCAGTCTTGAAATATATTTTCTCCAGGAATTCATGGGATGTAAGAACAACATAAAGGATTTCCCCCTGTGATCGACCTTGTGTAAGCCAGCCCCTTCACTTCCCTGAAGTGGGGTTGGTGTGAGGAGACTCTGGAGACAGCCGCACCTCAGCGTCTCGTCACGTTCATCTGGCCTTTGCTTCTGTCTGTCTTAGCAGACATTCTCGCCCTGTGAAGCCACCGGGCCTTATTTATTCAGGTCACAAATAACCGAACAGTATAGAAATAATAGGATACCGATGGCAAATTGTGGTTTCCTGCTCATGACTATGACGAGTCACCTGGGACTTGTCCAGAAGCCAATTCCAGTATAACGATTTAACCCGAAATCCAATGAAAGGAAGTCATTTTTCCCACATAATGCAGTTATGATTAAGAATTATTATTTTATCTTTGCCAATGTTGATAACACCTAATCCTTAATCCTCCTTATGAGATTTGCTTGAATATCTAAAAATAGGGGACATTTCTGAAAATGTGCTTGCTCCGAAACCAGAAACTCACTAGAAATTGCAGAGGTGTCCACATGGGGGTTTTCTATGAAATCGGAATTGGGTCATGACATTACTTTTGGATTGTATTCTAAGAGAATGGGACATACATCTGACCGTATAAAGGATAATTCATGTCCTGGCCCAGTTGTTAGCACTATTCTGCCCTGATGTTTTTGCATTTTAAATAAGCATACTGTTATTTATTTAGTTTTTTTTTTTTTTTTTTTTTTTTTTTTTTTTTTTTTTTTTTTTTTGAGACAGGGTCTCACTATGTAGCTTTGACTGGCT